>NC_091358.1:7999439-8131939 GCF_038502225.1 Cherax quadricarinatus
CTCTGTTATTCAGGAAACATAAAGCCATCTGGTTAGAGAGTGCCCCGCAAGAAGAACTCACCCCATTCCTCTTCTGCATGGAGCGAGCTCTGCACGTTGGTAGCAGATCTTCGAGAGGTGAAGTCACAGAAAGTAGTAGCGTTGGGACTAGCCCTTATGCCCTACCAGACGTAAAATAAGTTAGATCAACCAGTTAGTTATTAGTGGTGTTAGATTCATCTTGCCAGAAACCTCAACTACCAACCTCACTGAAAACATTTGACTAGAACCTCTGGGTCCTCGGCATATTATCACAGTCCTCAAGAGCAAACTAAGTAACTGTCAGAGGATGAAGCAAAGAGTAAGTGGTTTGGATGCCCACGATGCCTTCATCTTCTCACAAGGTATCTAATCCTGCTAAGACTAGCCTGTTTCTTAAGATGTGCCCCTTCTCTGAAAACCAAAAATTAAGTGAATACGACGATGTTTTGAGATAACTCTTTAAAAAGGGCACCAAATCTGTCACTGGATGATTACAAATGGGAAAGGTGGAACATTCTAGTTCTGTTGGCGGAAAGAGGAGCCCGCAAAGCAACACCGCATTCTTCGTGTACTGCATCCAACTAGTGAATTCAAAGAGCGTCTGCTGGCTCGTTTTTCCTACACTTTCCGAATCTTCTGCCTAACCATGGTTGATATCTATGTATAGATAAATATCCATATCTGTGGCAGTTTGACCATCTTGATCGCAGCTAGTTAGGACCCCTCCACATCCAATCACCTGGGGTGGTGCATGTGTATATTCGTATGTGAGAAATTGTAAGCTCAAGCATCTGTGGTGGTGGTGGTGTGTGTGTGTGTGTGTGTGTGTATAAAAGTAGGTAGGCTTAAGCACCTGTGGTGGTGCGTGTGATGATGGTAGTTGTGGTGGAGGTTTGTGTGTGTAGCTTGTCTGTAGACACTTGGCCTGTTGTGTATAGTGTGTGCGTGTGTGTGTACTCACCTAATTGTGTTTGCAGATGTCGAATCATAGCTCCTGATCCCCTCGTCACTGGTCGCTACTAGGTGCAGTCTTTCCCTGCTCCACGAGCTTTATCATACCTGTGTGTGTGTGTGTGTGTGTGTGTGTGTGTGTGTGTGTGTGTGTGTGTTAGTTACCATTTTGTCCTAGGCACATGTCAATTAGACACTAGGCCTGTTGTATATGCGTGTGTGTGTGTGTGTGTGTGTGTGCTCGCGCACGTGTGTGCGTGTGTGTTTGGGCATGCGTGCTTGGGCATGCCTGTGCGTGCATGCGTGCGCGCGCTCTTCACCCAATTTTTGCGTCTCAAAATTTTGTACATTTTCACATCACCCCTGTTCTTGTGTGTGTGTTTGTGTGTGTGTGTGTGTGTGTGTGTGTGTGTGTTCGTGTGTGTGTGTGTGTGTGTGGTGCGTGTGTGTGTGATGCGTGTGTGTGTGATGCGTGTGTGCGTTATGCGTGCGTGTGTGTGTGTGTGTGTGTGTGTGTGTGTGTGTGATAGTGAACAAACTATACTTGTCCATCTGTGTTTCGGGGGCCAAGGCTCTGATCTGGACCCAGCCTACCTACCTGGAGGGTGTGTGTGTGTGTGTGTGTGTGTGTGTGTGTGTGTGTGTGTGTGTGTGTGTGTGTGTGTGTGTGTGTGTGTGAAGAGTGTGTGTGTATGTGTGAGACGTGTGTATGTGTGAGACGTGTGTGTGTGTGTCACGTGTGTGTGTGTGTGTGTGTGTGTCACGTGTGTGTGTGTGTGTGTCACGTGTGTGTGAGACGTGTGTGTGTGAGACGTGTGTGTGTACTCACCTAATTGTACTCACCTAATTGTGGTTGCAGGGGTCGAGACTCAGCTCCTGGCCCCGCCTCTTCACTGATCGCTACTGGGTCCTCTCTCTCTCTCTGCTTCCTGAGCTTTGTCATACTTCTTCATAAAACTATGTATGGTTCCTGCCTCCACTACTTCACTTGCTAGGCTATTCCACTTGCTGACAACTCTATGACTGAAGAAATACTTCCTAACGTCCCTGTGACTCGTCTGAGTCTTCAGCTTCCAGTTGTGACCCCTTGTCCCTGTGTCCCCTCTCTGGAACATCCTATCTCTGTCCACCTTGTCTATTCCCCGCAGTATCTTGTATGTCGTTATCATGTCTCCCCTGACCCTTCTGTCCTCCAGTGTCGTCAGTCCGATTTCCCTTAACCTTTCCTCGTACGACATTCCCTTGAGCTCTGCGACTAGCCTTGTTGCAAACCTTTGTACTTTCTCTAACTTCTTGACGTGCTTGACCAGGTGTGGGTTCCAGACTGGTGCTGCATACTCCAGTATGGGCCTAACATACACAGTGTACAGTGTCTTGAACGATTCCTTATTAAGGTATCGGAACGCTATTCTCAGGTTTGCCAGGCGCCCGTATGCTGCAGCAGTTATTTGGTTGATGTGTGCCTCCGGTGATGTGCTCGGTGTTATGGTCACCCCAAGGTCTTTCTCCCTGAGTGAGGTCTGTAGTCTTTGTCCACCTAGCCTATACTCTGTCTGCGGTCTTCTTTGCCCTTCCCCAATCTTCATGACTTTGCATTTGGCTGGATTGAATTCGAGAAGCCAGTTACTGGACCACATGTCCAGCCTGTCCAGGTCTCTTTGCAGTTCTGCCTCATCCTCGTCCGATTTAATTCTTCTCATCAACTTCACGTCATCTGCGAACAGGGACACTTCAGAGTCTATTCCTTCCATCATGTCGTTCACATATATCAAAAATAGCACTGGTCCTAGAACTGACCCCTGTGGGACCCCGCTCGTAACAGGCGCCCACTGTGATACCTCTTCACGTACCATGACTCGTTGCTGCCTCCCTGTCAGGTATTCCCTTATGCATTGCAGTGCCCTCCCTTTTACATGCGCCTGATCCTCCAGCTTCTGCACTAATCTCTTGTGGGGAACTGTGTCAAAGGCCTTCCTGCATTCTAGGAAAACGCAATCTACCCACCCCTCTCTCTCGGGTCTTACTTCTGTTACCTTGTCATAAAACTCCAGGAGGTTTGTGATACAGGATTTGCCTTCCATGAACCCATGCTGGTTTTCATTTATAATCTTGTTCCTTTCCAGGTGTTCGACCACTCTCCTCCTGATAATCTTCTCTATGACTTTGCACACAATACATGTCAGAGACACAGGTCTGTAGTTTAGTGCCTCGTTTCTGTTTCCTTTCTTAAATATGGGGACTACATTAGCTGTCTTTCATTTCTCAGGTAGTTGCCCAGTTTCAAGGGATGTGTTGAAGATTGTGGTTAGAGGCACGCACAGCATCTCTGCTCCTTCTCTAAGGACTCATGGGGAGATGTTGTCCGGTCCCATCGCCTTTGAGGTGTCAAGGTCACTTAAGAGCTTCTTCACCTCCTCCTCAGTTGTTCGTATGTCATCCAACACTTGTTGGTGTGTGTGTGTGTGTGTAGTCACCTATTTGTACTCACCTATTTGTGGTTGCAGGGGTCGAGTCACAGCTCCTGGCCCCGCCTCTTCGCTGATTGCTACTAGGTCCTCTCTCTCCCTGCCCCATGAGCTCTATCATACCTCGCCTTAAAACTATGTATGGTTCCCACCTCCACTACGTCACTTTCTAGGCTATTCCACGGCCTGACTACTCTATAACTGAAGAAATACTTCCTAACATCCCTTTGATTCATCTGAGTCTTCAACTTACAATTGTGACCTCTTGTGTCTGTGTCCCTTCTCTGGAACATCCCATCTTTGTCCACCTTGTCTATTCCGTGCAGTATTTTATATGTCGTTATCATGTCTTCCCTGACCCTCCTGTCCTCCAGTGTCGTCAGGCCGATTTCCCTCAACCTTTCTTCGTAGGACAATCCACGTAGCTCTGGGACTAGTCTTGTTGCAAACCTTTGCACTTTCTCTAATTTCTTGACGTGCTTGACTAGGTGTGGATTCCAAACTGGTGCTGCATACTCCAATATGGGCCTGACGTAAATGGTATACAGAGTCTTAAACGAATCCTTACTGAGGTATCGGAACGCTATCCGTAGGTTTGCCAGGCGCCCGTATGCTGCAGCAGTTATCTGATTGATGTGCGCCTCAGGAGATATGCTCGGTGTTATACTCACCCCCAGATCTTTTTCCTTGAGTGAGGTTTGCAGTCTTTGGCCATCTAAACTGTATTGTGTCTGCGGTCTTCTTAGCCCTTCCCCAATTGTCATGACTTTGCATTTGGCAGGGTTAAATTCAAGGAGCCAGTTGCTGGACCAGGCTTGTAGCCTGTCCAGGTCTCTTTGTAGTCCTGCCTGATCCTCATCCGATTTGATTCTTCTCATTAACTTCGCATCATCTGCAAACAAGGACACTTCTGAGTCTATCCCTTCCGTTATGTCGTTCACATATACCAAGAACAGCACAGGTCCTAGGACTGACCCCTGTGGAACCCCGCTTGTCACAGGCGCCCACTCTGACACCTCGTCGCGTACCATGACTCGTTGTTGCCTCCCTGTCAGGTATTCTCTGATCCATTGCAGTGCCTTTCCTGTTATGTGTGCCTGATCCTCTAGCTTTTGCAGTAACCTCTTGTGAGGAACTGTGTCGAAGGCCTTCTTGCAGTCCAAAAATATGCAGTCGATCCACCCCTCTCTCTCTTGTCTTACTTCTGTCACCTTGTCATAAAACTCTAGTAGGTTTGTGACACAGGATTTTCCTTCCCTGAAACCGTGCTGGTTGTCAATTATACACTTGTTTCTTTCCAGGTGCCCCACCACTCTCCTCCTGATGATCTTCTCCATGACCTTGCATACTATACACGTTAGTGATACAGATCTGTAGTTTAGTGCCTCATGTCTGTCTCCCTTTTTAAAAATTGGGACTACATTTGCCATTTTCCATACCTCAGGGAGTTGCCCAGTTTCAAATGATGTGTTGAAGATCTTTGTTAATGGCTCACACAATATCTCTGCTCCCTCTTTAATGACCCATGGAGAGAGATTGTCTGGTCCCACCGCCTTTGAGGTGTCAAGTTCGCATAGCAGCTTCTTCACCTCCTCCTTGATTATATGTACCTCATCCAGCACTTGCTGGTGTGCCCCCCTGTTCTGATTTCCTGGAGTCCTACTGGTTTCCACTGTAAATACCTCTTTAAATCTTGTGTTGAGCTCCTGACATACCTCTTGGTCGTTTCTTGTGAATTCCCCATCACCCTTCCTCAGTCTGATTACCTGGTCCTTGACTGTTGTTTTCCTCCTGATGTGGCTGTACAACAGCTTCGGGTCAGTCTTTACTTTTGATGCTATGTCATTTTCATATTGTCTCTGAGCCTCCCTTCTTATTTGTGCATATTCGTTTCTGGCTCTTCGGCTGATTTCTTTATTTTCCTGAGTTCTCTGTCTTCTGTACCTTTTCCATTCTCTAGTACACCTAGTTTTTGCCTCCCTACACCTTTGGGTGAACCAAGGACTCGTTCTGTTCTTCCCATTATTTCTGTTTCCCTTGGGAACAAACCTCTCCTCTGCCTCCTTGCATTTTGTTGCTACATAGTCCATCATTTCTTGTACTGGTTTTCCTGTCAGTTCCCTCTCCCACTGAATGTCTTGAAGGAAGTTCCTCATGCCTGAGTAGTTCCCCCTTTTGTAGTTTGGTTTTTCCCAGCCTATTCCTGCTACTCTCTCCACTTGGAGCTCAACTATGTAGTCGAAGCACGGAACCACATGATCACTAGCTCCCAGGGGCCTTTCATACATGATACCCTCGATGTCCGAACTACTCATGGTGAATACAAGGTCCAGTCTTGCTGGTTCATCCTCTCCTCTCTCTCTCTCTGGTAGTATCTCTAACATGTTGATGCATGAGGTTTTCCAGTACCACATCCATCATCTTGGCTCTCCATGTTTCGGGACCCCCATGGGGCTCCAGGTTTTCCCAGTCAATCTCCTTGTGATTGAAATCACCCATAATAGTAACTTTGCTCCCCCCATGTGTGCTCTCCTGTCCACCTCGGCTAGTGTGTCGATCATTGCTCTGTTGCTCTCATCGTATTCTTCTCTTGGCCTCCTGCAGTTCTGTGGTGGGTTGTACATTACTGCAATTATCACCTTATGTCCCTCAGACTGGATTGTTCCTACTACTGTGTGTGTGTGTGTGTGTGTGTGTGTGTGTGTGTGTGTGTGTGTGTGTGTGACGTGTGTTTTTTGAAGGATGGTAGGCTCAAACAAACACAGAAATTAAAGCATTGACAACGTTAAGGTTAAACACCAACACACTTGATAATATTTACAAAACACTTCCCTGCAACAACTTTCAAGCACGCTGTGCACTTCATTAAAATACATCAAAAGTTAATATATATTCACTATACCCTTAATAGCTTCACTGTTGAATGTACATGGATTTAAATAGTTGTAATACAGATAACGGTATGTTAATATAAATCTGTGTACAAAATACACTTAATGATCAACACTTGAAGCCAGCAACACTACACTGTTGCAATATCCCTGTTTTATCACAACACTACTTCACTATCCTTGGTGTCACCTCCGTTGCTGTCTTCCTTCCTCAGTGACTGGCTGACTGCTTCCTAGGTCTAGCCCAATATTTCCTGACCAGCCGACAGACTGCTTTCTGACTGGCTCTGGTCTGTTCTTTTACTAGGCTGAAAGTTATAGACTACACAAGGGGGTTATGTGTGCTGACCATCCCCGCAGTCGAAAATCCGCATGCAACTTTTGACTCCCCAAAAACTTAACCTTTAGTAACCTACTGTTGACGGATAACATAAACAGTTGATTAACACATATTTTTGTATGTTATATGTATTATGTGCTGTATTCTTACAAGAAAGTAAGTTAGAGAAAAGAAAATGTTATTAAGAAAATCTTAAGGAAGAGAAAATACATTTAGAGTACTGTACTGCATTTATCGAGACCGTAAGTTAACCTAGTCTGTTTTCAGGATGAATCATCTGTCTATCAGTACCTACATCAGTATTGTTTTATATGATATAAAACACTGTAGATGTTATACGTATTACTAACACTGGACATCAAAAATGAAAAGAAAACGTGAAAAAGAAATTCATATTTATTTATGATTTAATATTGCTTCTTAACGTTTGTTGACATTTCTCTCGACTGCCAATGGACATGTACGAACTGTAATTGTGTGCGTAGGTTTTTTAAAATAGATTGGTGTATATTTTAAGGTAGCAAATGATAAAATAGACTAGTATCTACATATATTTTATACATTCATGACATACCGAAATTTCTATTATTTTTTTCGGTTGCAAATCTCCAAAAAAAATTTAAATATGTTTATACTTCCCAAGTCAAGGTATTCCCCCATCATTGTGTGTTTTGGTACCTTACTGAGTGTTACAATCCAGCAAGATCAGTAGCTGGTCTTCCTGTAGTTAGGTAGAGGCAGCCAGTCATAGAGATACATAATTTCCTCCAATCACAGGAAGCCTCTAGTGCGACACTAATCACTGACTCAGAGAAAGAGCATCGAAATGTTGCAGTCTATGTCACGTCTGTCATCTGCACGTGGTGCAGATGACAGACGTAGTGAGGGGCTCTTGATCTATGGAATTGGATATGTGCTCCAGTTTCCTGAATTGAGCCTGAGTACCTTCCATCCTCCCCTCCATATAATCCCTACGGGTTTAGCGCTCCCCATGATAACCACGTGTCTACCACCTGCGCCACGTGTCCACTAACACCTGCGTAACAATAGTATTAAATTAGGACACCTAAAATTAACCTACCAGAACTTTAAATTGAGGTGTACAGTAGCTTTTGTGAATATGGCAGCTAGTGTGAATTGTGTGACAGATTATGTTAACTACGTACATGGTCGCTTGTATGAAGTGCATTGCAACTTATGAGCTGCATAGCGGTTTCTACTCTTTTTATAGCACTTGCACATCATTTGCGGATGATACCCAAATAAACGTAAAAATCAAGCCTGTAGAACACACGGGAGAATTGTAAGAAAATATAAACTAAGTCTTCAGTGGGCAGTAGATTATTATTATAATCAAAAAGAAGCGCTAAGCCACAAGGACTATACAGCGCTGCAGGGCAGGAAGGAAGCGAGGGCATCAGGTGGCAAAAGGGAGATGGATGAGTAATAGGTTACGGATAACAGCGGGGTAGTGGATGGTGAAAGGGTAAAGGGCAGCAAGAGACTGAACTAGAAAGGGCTGAGGGGAGTGCGAAAAGTATCATCAGAGTTTGTGGAGTAAATCAGTCGTTGTCAAGAAGTCAATGAGAGAGTCAGGATTAAAGGAGGGTCCATCAGCAAGAAGGGAAGGTAAAGAGAGAGTAGTAGAACGAAGACGACGTTGGAGGTAAATTCTGCGTGCTCGTTGATAGAGAGGGCAGTCTAACAGAATGTGGCTAATCGATACTGGAACTTGATACTGCTCACAGAGAGGAACAGGGTGCCTCTCCATGAGATACCCATGAGTAAGACGAGTGTGACCAATGCGAAGGCGGGAGAGAGTGGTCTCCCAACCTCGGCACTGGTGACAAGAAGACGGCCAGTAACCTATGCTCAGTGGTGACAAGTTCCATCTGCTTGTATATGAAAAATAATGATGAACGCCACAGGGAAACTTTACAAAAAGCAAGAGGATCACCACATAAAGCAAAAGGAACATGCGAAGAACCTGGGTGTAATAATATCAAGTGACCTAACTTAAAGAACACAATAAGCCAAATGTTTCGAAAGCCAGGAAAATGACGGAGTACATAGCTAGAAAGTCTAAAACATTGGGAATGTCAGTAATGACACTATGCAAATCACCCGAACTGTCTCGCTTAATAATGTCCAGTGTTGATGACTCCGTTGAAGACAAGAGAGATATACAGAGACGATTTACAGCCCGCATAGAGTAAATAAAGCATTCAGAATTTCTGGGAACTCCTCAGAGTTCTAAATATGTACTCTCTGGAACGGAGGTGAAATACATAATATACACTTGGAAAGTAATTGAGGACCTAGTTATAAATCTGCACCTCCATATCAGTGTACTGGAGAGAGAGATATGAGAGAAAATGTAAAAAAAAAAAAAAAAAAGGTGAAAGGCAGGGGCCCAGTGGGCACAATAAGAAAACACTCAGTATCCGTAGTGTCTATCTACAAGTGTCTTTGACAACTAGTACCTAATCTTTTAAAATCTTAGCAAATATCAGAAAGTGCCTCAACAAGTGTAAAAGTTTTCAAGAGGCAACTCGATAAGTATCTCGGCCAAGTGCCGGATCAACCAGGCTGTTGTGGATAGTGGGTAAGATGACCTCCAGAAGTAACAGCCTGGCCCAGGGTTGGACTGCGAGAGGAGAACTCTCGAAACCCATCAAAGGCATATCAAAGGCTCGGTTAAAAAAACACCTCCAGGTCATTCTGGTGACCACGACCACCTCTGGGTTATACTGGTGACCACGACTACCTCCAGGTTATCCTGATGACCACGACCACCTCCGAGCTATCCTGGTGACCATGAAAACCACCGGGTTATCCTAGTGACCACGACCACCTCTGGGTTATACTGGTGACCACGACCACCTCCGGGTCATCCTGGTAACCACGACCATCTCCAGGTTATCCTTTTTACCACGACTTCCTCCAGGGCATTCCAGTGACAATGACCACTTCCAGGTCATCCTGGTAACGACCACCTTGTCATTCTGGTGACGACAATCACCTGCAGGTCATTCCAGTGACAACGACCACTTTCAGGTCATCCTGGTTATGACCACCTCCAGGTTATCCTGGTGACAAACACCTCTAGGTTATTTTTGTGACAACGGCCACCTCCAGGTCATCATGATGACGAATACCTCCAGGTTATCCTTGTGACAACGACCACCTCCAGCTCATCCTGATGGTAAGGACCACCTCCAGCTCATCCTGGTGGCAACGACCATTTCCAGGTCATCCTGGTGACAACGACCCCCTTGTCGTCTTGGTGACGACGACTATGTCCAGGTCATCCCGGTGGCGACGACTATGTCCAGGTCAAACCGGTGGCGACGAATACCTCCAGGTCATCCTGGTCAAAACGACCACTTCCCGGTTATCCTAGTGACAACGACTATGTCCAGGTCATCCTGGTCACAACGACCGCATCCAGATCGTCTTGGTGACGAATGCATCCAGGTGACAACGACCACCTCTTATGTCATCCTGGTGACAACGATCACCTCCAGGTCATCCTGGTGACGACGAATACCTCCAGATTATTCTGGTGACAATGACTACCTTAATTTCATCTTGGTGACGACGATTATCTCCGGATCATCCTTATGATAACGACGATCTCCAGGTCATCCTGGTGACGACCACCTCCAGATCATCCTGGTGACGACGAATACCTCCAGATCATCCTGGTGACGACGAATACCTCCAGATCATCCTGGTGACGACCACCTCCAGATCATCCTCGTGACGACGAATACCTCCAGATCATCCTGGTGACGAAGAATACCTCCAGGTCATGTTGGTGATGGCGAATACCTCTACCTCATCCTGGTGACAACGACCACCTCCAGATCATCCTGGAGCTTACCTGGAGAGGGTTTCGGGGGTCAATGCCCCCGCGGCCCGGTCTGAGACCAGGCCTCATGCGACCACCTCTAGGTCGTCCTGGTGACAACGACTACCTCTATGTCATCCTGGATACGATGCATACCTCAGATCTTCCTGGTGACGACGAATACCTCCAGATCATCCCGGTGACAACCACCTCTTCACTCTGTGCATGAGATTTTTTTTTTTGCTCCTAATATGTCCGATGAAGCAGGTATAATAACTAAAGCATGTATTAATTCAAAGATCTGGAGGTGTCCTCCCGTTCCTTGGATCAACCCTGATTACTTCCCAGTCCCCGGGAGCTGTATAACCAATACGGATTTGGTGCTTTCCCATAATAATAGTAATAATAATAATAATGAATAATAATAAATAAAAATAATAATTGAGCTGTTTCACCAAACTTTATTTTATAATGTAGACTGTTTTGTTTATCAGTTTGTCAATAATTTTATTGAAATAGAGTATTCGCAAAATGTAAATATCTAAAGTTAGTTGCTTATTAAATATGACGTATTCGGGAAAATCGGTTCAAACCGGAATATCTGCGACACTGTTTATATTGATATCTCCGCATTGAAGTGAAGATGGTTTCCTTTAATGTGTGTGTGTGTGTGTATTAAATGAGGTGTTGTAATATGTGTCGAGTGTCTGGGTGATGGTAGTGTGTCTGGCAACTGGGAGGCTTGCAGTGTCTGAGCCATACCTGTGCAAGTCGACAGCCCGTCCCCTGCTGCGCACTTAACCAAATCCTTGCTTGCCAGTTAGGCTATGCTGTATTTTTTGCATTAAGTGAGCATGTTTGTTAATAGTTGTGGTGTATGGTGTGACGTTAGGTGTAGGGTAGAGGTGATATAGGGCGAGGGAGGTCGTGGCTGGTGGCGCCGCTCTGGTGGCGCGAGGCGGCATGGCGAGGTACATCGGTGTAGTCGTCAGTCAGTTGGTGGGGCGCGTAGCCTAAGGACGCGTGCTCTTGTGTGTGATGATCATGTTCACCCGCCCGTGTTCCTCTGTGTGATGATCATGTTCACCTGGCCCCGGTGACACCGCCTCTTAACTCCACCATCACTGTGCTACCACTCACTTCATCACTCTTAGTGTCATATTGTTCACACTTGTTTACACCATGGCTTCAAGTTTCTTTTCGTTAGTGAAAGAGGAACCCGATTCAGGGCATGATATGGAAACTACGCCTGTGGCACTGCCGCCCACTAGTGTGGGTATGAGCGGCCACACGCCTCCAGGGGGTGGTGGTCGGCACGTGGGCGGCCCGCCCCTGCAGGTGGGGATGCCTCTTACTCCCGTAACACCAACCACCCGCCAGCCTCCACCTCTCCACCGCCTTGAGATTGACCCAAACTTTGAGCCCGTAGCCCGTTCGCGTGCCAACACGTGGCCCCAACCATGCCCCGAGGGCTACAGGGAAGGTGAGGAACCATTTGCGGTGGGCGCCGAGGGCCCGGTGCCAGTGGACCAAGCCCGGCCTCCGGGCGCCATCGGCGACCCCTCGGGCGGGCCGCCCAAGAAGAACACCTCCCGCCGCAATCCCTGGGGCAACATGTCCTATGCTGACCTCATCGCTCAAGCCATCCTGTCGTCCCCTGAAGGACGCGCCACCCTCTCCCAGATCTACGACTGGATGGTGCAGAACGTGCCATACTTCAAGGACAAGGGCGACTCCAACTCTTCCGCTGGCTGGAAGGTAGGCAGAGTAGCCTAGCGTCGATTTAGTCAGTCGCTGCTCCGCATATCCAAAAACCTCTGTTAACTGCTCTAATAACGGGTTATAGGACACATTTAATTTAAAAAAAATGTTTTACAAGGTTGTCCTTGTTCAGCCTTAGGTGGTAAACAGGACTCGTGCTCAGAACTTACATAAATCATAGCTGTGCGTTAAGAGCAGATAAGAGAATATTTTTATGATAACGGCATGTGCAGCTTTCAGACACCAGTTTTTATTTTTATTTAATATTAATGAATGTGCTAGGATGGTGAACCAGTTTTACGACATTATTCATGAAGTGAACCTGGCGAG
Source organism: Cherax quadricarinatus (assembly GCF_038502225.1). Lineage (NCBI taxonomy): Eukaryota > Metazoa > Arthropoda > Malacostraca > Decapoda > Parastacidae > Cherax > Cherax quadricarinatus. The sequence continues at coordinate 8,012,052 of NC_091358.1, forward strand.
ACTCGCCGGAACTGTTAAATATCGGCATTAACTTATGCATCCGAGAAACATACTGAAGAACACTGGCTATGGGAAATATTCGTCCATATGTTAGTATTATGTGTTATAGTATATATATATATATATATATATATATATATATATATATATATATATATATATATATATATATATATATATATATATATATATAGGAGGGGTGTTAATGTTGCAGTTTATAACTGTAGTGTAAGCGCGCCTCTGGCAAGACAGTGATGGAGTGAATGATGAAAGTTTTTCTTTTTCGGGCCACTGCCTTGGTGGGAGACGGCCGATATGTTAATAAAAAATAATAATGATGTAATATATATATATATATATATATATATATATTATAATTTCTATATATTTGTTTTTATATTTGTTCCTTGAAGCGCAGAGACGGCGGCCACTGCGACTGGCGTCAGAGATTATTTAAACTGTCCAGAGACAAATGTAATTTATAGTCTTACAACTGAATTGCATCACTACAAAAAAATCTAGTTTCGTTTGCAAAAAGGTTATGAATCCGACTTTTTTTTTTAAATAGAAGCGCTAACACGTGCGTAATTTAGCTCAAGGAGTAGTGGAGACTCAGTGCTCCGTCAGCTAATCATTAGACACAATTAGAGCAAACCAAGTAAAGCTCTGAAATACATTGAAATCATCATACCATTATATATAAATATAATTATATATGTCGTGCCGAATAGGTAAAATTTGCTATTTTGGCTTAAATAGCAACGCTCTTCTTGCCGAATAAAACAAGCGAAAATTTGTGCATACAATAATTTCGCAAAAATAATTAAGAAATTAACGATAAAAAAATATTTCATTGTGTTTATTAAAGTACTGTAAACTTTATATATATATATATATATATATATATATATATATATATAATGCTTAACAATTAGCAAACGGGCGAAATTTTAACAAACATTATCCGTCAGTCCACAGCAGGATTCGAACCTGCACACACTATCAAAGTTCACTACTTTCGCCAACAGCCAGATCCCAGATCTACTGTGAGCTGAGAGATAGAAAGAGCCACGGTGAAGTTAATCCTCTGGAGGAATCATGAGGATATTCTAGCTCATAAATTACTTTTATCTATATCCATAATAACTGCGCAATTTATTTACTAAAGAATATTAGGTTTCTCCGTAACCAATGTTATAGTTTTGGTTTGTATAGTATTTGTGTTCTGTTTGTGCTAATAGTACAGTATTTATTAGTTTTATTCTAAGTGTTCGTGTGTGTTTCGTATTTATTTTTTTTCATGAGCATATGAATAATATTCCAGGTTATTCTAAGTGTTCGCGTTTGTGTTACCTGGAGGTTACCTGGAGGTTATTCCGGGGATCAACGCCCCCGCGGCCCGGTCCATGACCAGGCCTGTTCTGTATTTATTTTTTTTTATTTTCACGAGTACTTGAATAATCTCCCAGGTTAGGTTCTTTAAATCTCAGAACATAGTTCAAGAGTTGTGAAGTTCGTTTTATAGCGCTTCCCCCATGAAAAAATAGTATAGTGATGTATGTGAGTGGCTAGAATGGACAGTTGAAATAATGATGTGTTATTACCGAGCCGTTATTTGTATTAATGACCGTCGATCTGGGGAATAAATTTTTTTGCCTCTGTACGATGCATGAGAAAGGCGTTGGCCAGTAGAGGTCATATATGGCGCTGGAGGTCGTGGTTAGTGGCGCCGCTCATTGGTGCAGCTAGGCAGAGCGGCGCCACATGGTACGAAGCTGAAGGTACACCTTTCTTCTTTACAAGGCAGCCAAATAACCATTAACTACCTGGCCCGGCTTGACACCTTCACCCCGACCTTTTTGTTGTAAGGTCGTGGGTCGACGGGAGGTGAGGTCAGGGCAGAACAGTACCCCACCCTCACAGCGGGGTGCTGGCTGACCTTGGCGGTGGGGGTGGTATGGGGGGGACCGCCGCCCACCTAACCTTTGCTACCACCCAGCTCTTGTACCTAGTCTTAGGTATTGCTTCTTGGTAAATTACCACATGGTTTCTGAACATGTACGTTATAGGTTTAATGCATTGTATAAATGTAATATCAATCCTGTCATCTGTTCTATGTGACTGGGATTGAGCTGTGGTTGTGTGAACACTTGGTGTGTGAGCACCGGTGCTTTGTGCGTGAGCACTGATGCTGTGTGCGAACACAGGTGCTGTGTATGAACACTGGTGCTGTTTTGAGGGTGTGCGAGCATCAGTGCTGTGTTTGTGTGAACAGTAGTGGTGTTTGTGAGGCTGTTAGGACTGGTGGTGAGTGTGAGGCTGTGTGAACAGTAGTGCTGTTTGTGAGGCTGTGAGTACTGGTGTTGTGTGAGCACTGTTAGCGGTAATCATGTTAGGGGTAAGCATGAACGTACATGGATGAATTTACTTTACAGCAATCTCTATTAACAGACAAATGACGCCATAAGACAAGATAAATATTTTGTTAAATACGTAAAGCAAACTGCTGGACGCATCCCTCCCCTTACCTGTTACTCTGAAATTTGAGGAAATGGGCAGTGACCAAAACTGGAAGTCTTACGTACAAGATCACAAGAAACAAGTGGTAATTTAATATCAAGCTCTTATGTGATCTTTCAATCACATTCTACAGGAAATACCATTTTTGAGAATGTAATAGAGATAACAGATCTCGAAAGCGCTTGGAATTTAATTGCGTTCTAAAGTGGACTAGTTGCTTTTACAATCGTAAATGAAGTAAAAAATAAATATCCCACCACAATCTTCATTTGTATGTTAAGGAAAAGTGTGTTTTACAAGCTAGAGCGTAAAGCCAATATAATGTATTTTATTAAGACATATTTATTTCGCTGTATGTTTTGTAAGAACTTAGTGCGATTTTAGTTGTGTATGCAAATGCAATTTTTACACATATTTTAATTTCAAAATTCCTTAGTTAATTACTGTTCAAGATCCAGCGATTTGTTTGAAAATACATTTCAGTACCAGTAGTGTTTTTTGGTGTTGTGATCAGGGATTACGCAACACACACACACACATACACGCGCGCGCGCGTGTACTGTACATGTATCGTGCAGGTAAGAACACTGGCACCTTCCAAAGAGGGTTACCTACATGCTGACCAAGTGAAATAAAGGTACCCGGCTCCTGTGATTAAACCTGATTTTAACCCTTACGGATTTAACGATTCCCCTACGAATGTAAAAATAATATAAAACCATATTGGGGATGGTATTAAGAGTTCAGTATTGTATCAAATTTGCCTCGACAACCATCCACACAATTTATAATCAAAACAAATTAACACATATCTTACTTCATAGTTTTTTTTTGTTTCTTAATATTTTTTAATATATCAGTAAATACCTCAGGCGCTATATGACCCCTATGGGTTTAGAACTTTCAAAATAATAATATGCTACAAAGGGGTAACAGAAGTACATCTGGATTTATGTCTACAATTGACTTCTGTTACAAGTATATTTGACATACTTGTTTATTATGTTTAGAATATTTAATTAATAATTATATTAAGCAACTACCCTAAATTTGCTTGTAACAAATAAGACAATTGTAAATATAAATCTGTAAAAAAATAATAAAAATAAGTAATGAGAATAATAAGTAATAAAACTAATAAAATAAGTAATAATAAAATAGTAAAACTAAGTAATAAAATAAATAAAAATAATGAAACATCCATCATGTTCATATCGTTACGTATTTAGCGCTTAATTATAATAATAATAATTATACCGATGATTACCCGTCATGGGAAGCGTCTTGACGATTTTGTTATGTCTTGATCCAAGGAATTTGAGCTCATTGGATCAGACCTGACTGCCTTCCATTAATCAGGCACAAGATGACCCATATGGGTTTAGCGCTTCTGCGTGCATATAATAATTGGCCAGTATTCAGTATTAACGGAAGACTAACAGCACGTGATTGTGGTCCTCCCCGGAGACGTGGTTGTGGTCCCGCCGGGCACGTGGTTGTGGTCCCGCCGGGCACGTGGTTGTGGTCCCGCCGGGCACGTGGTTGTGGTCCCGCCGGGCACGTGGTTGTGGTCCCGCCGGACACGTGGTTGTGGTCCCGCCGGACACGTGGTTGTGGTCCCGCCGGATCGTGGTTGTGTCCCATCAGGCACGTAGTTGTGGTCTTGTGGACACTTGTTTGCTGTTCACACCATATTGGTCACACCTTGTAGGGTATAGTCGCACAATACAGGTAACAAGGTCACTGTGTAGGATACAGCTCAAGGTCACATGATGTAGGGCGCAAGCTCACAAGGTCACTCAGTGCAGGGTACAGCTCAAGGTCACATAACGTAAGGTACAGCTCACAAGATAACCTCCAAGCAATGATCATTGTCAAACTCTCGTAATGACCTTATCAACATTTATTTTCATGGGGAGCGCTAAACCCATATGGATCATACAGTGCCCGTGGGGGAGGGAGGGGGTTATGGAAGGCATTCAGGCTTAATTCAATGAATTGGAGCACATCCAATTCCTTAGATCAAGAGCCCCCTCACCGGCATCAAGGAACCTCCTTTGAGGGGTTAGCAACATTATATTTCACAAAATCAATCAATTATTCTGGTTAAATAGCTGACTAGTTGGGTGTCGGCACTTATTATGATATCAATTTCACGCAGTAATGAGTTTTTGATCATATAACACGGGTGAGGAATTTTCATAAAGGTGAAATGAGAAGTGGTATATATGAAGAGATTTATGGAAGCAAAAACTAGTCAATTATGTTGTCTTGAGGGGTAGGATAATGAAGGAGTGATAGAGGATTATTTTCTATTGTATATATATTGTGCTTTATAGCCAGGTTGTATTTTACTTTACAAATCACTAAACCTACGTGGTTCACTCGGCACTAGTGGTGGTGGAGGCTCAATCCTTAGTCCGCTAATCACGGCGATCCCGACCATCCAAGCCGTTGGTGATCACCGTTCATGTTTATAACCAGAACATAAGAAGGAACATTGCAACAGGCCTCCTGACCCATGCGAGGCAGGTCCAAGTCGGCTACCGGCTTATGCCACTGACCCAATCCAGTCAGGTCCAGGTCACATCCACTAAGGAAGGAGCACGGCATCAGACCTGCTAGCACAAGCTAGTCAGGTCCAACTCACACCCACTCATGTATTTATCTAACCTATTTTTCAAACTACGCAACGTTTTAGCTTCTATGACGTTACTCGGAAGTAGCTCTCAGACAAGCTGAATTTGCTTGAAAATATATTTTATTGGCTGACAAATGTATTATATGATTCGACATAGTATGCAAATTTTTAGTTCTACATCAAAACCGACCTAATATTTTAGCCTAACCTTTCCAAAATTTGCGTGATATAATGTAATTAGGGCTGTTATATTTAACGAAAGTCAACCTGCATTTGATGCGTAATGTACAGACCGTTTCGCAGTTGTAACAAAAATAAATATGCGCTTGGCAGGTTTGGGAAAATGTTGTTTGCCATACAAGCTAAATTTATAAGTTCTGGGCCCAAAAAAAAAAAAAAACACGGCAGGTAGGTTAAAACACCAGAGTATTTCCATGTAAAGATTCTTGTTCATAATGTGTCACAAGTCTTATACATAAAAAGCAGCAACAAATTATAGTAACGTTGTCAGTGCTATCCAAGAAACAGTTCTTAGTTATACATTACACAATAATAATTACAAAATTAATATGGTAGGTAGACAGTTTGTACAAAGCAAATATTTATTGTGGACTAGGTGTCGCTCAGGGTAGAGATTTATCATGACATGATAAAGCTCTCCAAAAAGCGAAACGTTGCCTATAATATAGGTTGGCTCAACAGTAACTAACTCTCTTAACATACTTGTCGGCAACACCTGCCACTTCCAAGAAAAACATTGACCTTGAAGTACTGATATTAGTTACTAGTACTATTTATACTATCAATATTACTACTTCTGTTGCCTTTGATGTAACTGCTACCATTGTTTTTGCTGTTGGTGCTCTTTTATATACATCGTATAATATAAATGTAGTGACTTGATTTGCAATCAGTTGATTAAGGTGCGGCGCAGGTTAGAAGTGAAACTACAAGTGTTGAGCGGGGTGAGCTACGATTGTGGGGTGGCAGGTACTTAACTTTAACTGCAGGTTACTGTACGATATAAGAAGTGAGTACTCTAAGGGGTGGATATTACCGTGTACAAGACCTGTGCTCTACAATGTAAGTATTTAACTGGCCGTGCAGTGTACTTTGCGCCTACTATACGATGCAAGCGGCGGGTCACTATTCGGGAGGATATGTACAGTGTAAGAGGTGGGCATCACACAGTGTTGCCGGCATATTTGTGTCTGCTTTCGAGAATTTTCCTACCTTCCCTGTCATGCTTGTCTGATGCTTGCCTGATCAACCAGTCTGTTGCTGCTGGCCCACATATCCATCCCAGCCAGGTTGATCTATCACTTGGCGCAGGTACTAGTCGAGTTTCCTCTTGAACACTACACTTGTTCCGGCAGTGTCTCTGATATCTTCTGGTAGAATATTGATTAGTCTAGGCCCACGGATGTTGATAAGTGTTCTTATATTGTGCCGATGGTGCCCCTGCTTTTTAACGGGTTTAATTGTGCATTTCTTCTGATTTCTATCATTAGTACTAGTTATGATGGTGTGTAGGTTTTGGGACTTGGCGCTTTCCGCTCAAAAGAGAACCTATTCATTACTTTGCGGCATTCCCAGTAACTTGTTTTACTGGCTCTATGCGAGCCATAAACGATATCTTTATCTGTTCCAGCATTGATATCTCATCTGCTTTGAATAGAACCCTCAACACGTACAATGGTATATCAATATATGTCAAAGATAAATTAGTGGTATGCCATACGGACATGATGAATTACATGTGTAACATCTGGGTATCTTTAGTAAAAATGCCCTTGCATATGTCTAATTCATCAGTATTCTAAGCGAGACGAGTGATTGGAATAGTGTCACCATTGGCATTTACTATATGGTGTAATAATTATAATGTATGGTGAAACGCTAAACCCATATGGTTCATACAGTGCCTGGAAAATGAGAGGTAATCAAGTTCGATTCATGGAAAAGGGAGGGGGGTTAGCACTCGTTCCGTGGATAAAGAGCCCTTCATCTGCATCAAGGCTTCATGTAGTTAATGATGTAAAGGTGAACCTTTTAAGGAGGGGAGGGGTGACGATACTGGTGAAGGGTTCTTGATCCAAACAATTGGAGCTACCCTCCATTCCAGTGTGATGTGCATAAGCATAACGTGCGGTGAGTGCTTAGAGGAAACTAAAATTTCTCGAGCCATTGGTAAATTACAGTGTTGAAAGGCGCTAGTGAATCTGTGAAACATGACAACAAATTTATCAACAAATAACAGTGAACATAAGTGCAAATTATGTAAAGCAGAACAAAATAGTGTTAACATGAACATCTTCAAAGAATTGGCCACGGAGTTGCCGATCAGTTATTAAAACGGTACAGTTGTTTTAGTATGATAGAAATAATACAAGGTCAAGTGCAAAAAGAGCTAGTCATAACAACATTCATCCTGGGTCATCACACCAGGGTGCCATGGGTGGTCACAGGTCATAAATAATGCTGGGTTCACTCGCCTGCAAGGTCATCCGCACTGTCGCCGGGTTAGATGTCAGGAGTATTTTAAATTACAAACAATAACAAGTAATAATATAAATTGACAAAGTAAACTGATTAATGAAAAAGTATCCCTGTACTGAGCGGATCACAGTGATAAAGAGTGCTACCATTTTACAAAACCGGATAGGGAAAACCGGAGATAAACTAATGAACAGTGCATATCCAAGAAGAGCTAACACAATTTCAGAAGTAAACAAACCCACACACTGGTCTAATAGTGGTGTCCTTTTCCAAGTGGCCACAAACGTCACGAGAATTTATGATGAATACATAAATCTGATACTAATGCTTACTTGGAAAATTAAATATTATGACTATTCTTGTATATAAATCACTTTTAACAAATGTAGATGATTCTCGAAACGGATAAGGAAGAAAATTGTCTTGAATGTCCTTCACCATATAGTATTATCCTCAGAGATTTTAACCTTCCAAATTTGTAATTAAATGAAAGATGGTAGGTAAAAGCACTGTACCAAAAATAGTACATGGAAAAAAGAACATTAGCCTAATAAACATATACCAGAGAGAAACTGAGGATTTGTGAAAAGTTTATTTTGAACAGATAGCAAAACCTACTAGAAATTAAAATATACTAGGGAGGAAGTTCAAGATAAACCCAGTGAAAAGCAGGAGTGCAGTGAGAACAATAGGGGAACATTGTAGCAACATTCGTGGTCTCAGATTATTCAACATCCTCCCAGAAATCAGAAACTGGTGGACAAGTGTAGAAGTCTTCAAGAGGAAACTGTATCTTCACCAGGTGCCCGATCAACCAGGCTGTGATGGATATGTGGGGCTGTGGGCCGCCAACAGCAACAGCCTGGTTGACCAGGCAAGCACCAGACAAACTTGTCCCATGGCTGGGTTTCAGGAGTAGAAAAACTCGAAACTCATCAAAGGCATTGATCTAAACGAATAATAAGGAGTAATTAGAGACAGCAATTTCAAATACAATATACTCCGATCACAAAGACGCTCTTCTCAAAAGAGTGCAGATATAGCTTATTAGGACGAATAAGGCAGTAGAACTAACATTACTTGTAGCACTAACATCACAAATCGTAAGTCCTTAAATGGGTAGTGAGATGCCAAATTCCCAATTTTATGGAAAAGCAAGACGTACAATATCCAAGTCAAAATGGATTTAGAGTAGGAAAATCATGCTTGTCACAACTGCTAATATCATTATAATAAAATTATAGGGTTTTTGCAAGAAAACCGTAATGCAGCTGCGGTCTACACGGATTTTGTCAAGCATTTGACGAATGCGATCATGGAGCAGTAGCCCATAAAATTAGGTCAATAGGTATAAGAGGAAAGGAAAGGAATTATTCTGTTTTTATCGAATAGAATAGAGGGGAGAGTAGTAGTACACAAAGCAAAATCTAGCCTTAGCAGATTAAAAAAAAATCAACTGTTTTCCAAGGCACAGTGTTGGTGCCTGTAGTGTTCCTCATTGTCATGGTGGACATCAATAAAAACAACAGCCACAACTTCGTATAATCCTTTGCGGACGATACCAAAATATGCACAAAAGTCGACTCGGTAAAGGATAAAAGAAAATTGCTAGCAGACATCAGTAAAGGCTTCCGGTCTGTTCAGATATGGGAAGAATGAAGAACTGAAAAGCAGCACTGGATACAAAACACTAGAAGACTATCTCGTAGAACGAAAGGAACGTGTGAAAGGTTTGGTTATGACAGTGGTAGATGAACATTCATTAAGATAACACAATAAGGCAAACGCCGCAAAGGTCAGGAAAATAACAGGCTGGACGATTAGAGCTTTCAACACAAAAGGAATGATATGAATTGTGGTCTCGGGTCTAGAAGGTTATTCGGCGATGGCAGCTCCATTCAAGGCAGGAGAGATACCAGAGCTGGAACCGGTAAAGCGATCATTTATTGCCAGCATAGTGCAAATAAACTAAACTACTGGGAACGCATCAAGGTGCTCGGAATGTAATCTCTGGAGCTAAAATTAATATAGCGAAGATACATATTCCAGGTAAACTATACATGGAATATACTTGAGGGCATAGTCCTACCAGAAAGTACAGGTGCGAGAGATATGTGAGGAAGTGTAAAATATACCCAGTGAAAAGCAAAGGTCCCACGGGCACAATTAGCGAATATGTGTCAGCCAACATCTGTGGTCCAGGACCATTCAACTTATTACCAGCAGGTATTAGAAATATTGCCGGAATAGGAAAAACTAGACCACTACATTTTGCGAAGTGCCGGATCAACTAGGCTGTGATGGGTATGTGAGCAAGCGGACCGCCAGCAACAACAGCCAGATTGAACAGCAAAATTTGGCTCAGGCCGGGCTGAGAGAAAAAAAATTCTCGAAACCAATCACAAGTATTCCTTGGATAAAACCCAGTTTTCTCCTCCTCACTTTCTACACGGCGCTGTATGAACCGTACGGGTTTAGTGTTTCCTCAATAAAATAGTATTGGCCGGAAAGAATTACAGGATGTTTCAAAAAAAGTTTATACATACTACAAAAAGAGACTAGTTATTAACAAACGTAGCATGTACAATTTATATGACATTCTGTCATGTGGTTCATTACAGCAGATGTCGAAGTGTTATGTTAGCATGTTATTGGTGTTGACAGCAGCGAACAGTGCAAGCAACCCGTGTCAAGGTTTCTGCTGGCATAGATGCAAACCGCTGCACAATTTCAAGGTCCTGGAATGTAGCGCATTTCCTGCCGTGTTCGTTACATTAAATACATGCCACACTTTTTCTGGGGGGGGGATAACTTTATGAAAACTTATTCTTTATGAAAAGATTACCTGAAGACTATTTCGTGGTCACCGTCCCTCTGACCCAATCCTAAATCAGACCTAATGTTGGTTAGCTCTAGCCTAATCAACCAGTCTGTTGGTGCTAGCCGTTTTCAGTCCAATGTGGGCACCACAGCCCGGCTGATCAGAAACTAACGATAACTTATTCAGTTTCCTCTTCAAGACTGCTAGGGATCTCTTTGGTAATTTTCCTTATGTATGAAGGGAGGGTGTTGAAGAGGCTTGGTCTCTTTACATTTATAAGGTTGTCTAGAGTACTCACTGCAGTGTGTACATTTTTTGAGACACTGTACGAATGGCGGGAACTGTCATTCTTATTTTTAAAACTACCTCCACTACTACTACGTCGTTAAAAGGTCATTGCACTTCCCGACCCCTCCCTTTCCCTTATGCTGAAGAAATACTTCCTGACTTCTCTGTGACCCATCTGTATCTTTAACTGTATATACCCATTTCCTACCACTCATACGGTCTATCCCTTCACCCTATCAATTCCTTGGAGAATTTTGTGTATCATTTTCATGTCTCTTGTTTCTTTCCTCTAATGCTCTCAGGGTCATTTTCTTCAGTCTCATCATAATTCATTCCCATTAGCTCTAGCACTAGTCTCGTTGCAAAGCTTTGCACTTCCTTTATTTTCTTAATAATTCTTTATTAGATGTGGGTTCCATGCTGGTGCTGCATACTCCAAGATGGACAACGTATGTCGTATAAAAGGGCCATGAAGGACACTTTCTTGAGACTTCTGAAAGCTAATGTTCGAATCATCAAAAGTACGTACGTTCGTGTGTGTGTCGGTCTGTTTGTCTGCATGCACATGACAAATATAATATTATTATATCTGCGTGACAAGCATATGCGAAAATAAACACTACAATCTTGTGGGTCAGCCTTGATAATGAGGAGGCTCCATCTTCCTTCCACTAATCGCGAACAGATGCGCGAGCTAACTGTATATAATCGCCTCGATGTATTGTGACAAGCAAAACTTTTTGAATGGTGTTGGTACATTACTGTCTAGTAGAGTTTAGATATGTATCATTACTGTATGGGCAGGTATGGTATTGGCTAGTATGTGGTGAGGCTTTAGTGTTGCCGACAAGTATTAGGAACATAGTGATATTTACTAGTTTGTGTTGGTAGGTACTAGGATGTACATTAAAAAATGAACTGGCTAGTGAGTGTAACAAATATTAGCAAAAGGGGCATACAAATCCTAGTGTAAGTGGCACTTACTAGCTGGCGAGTCATAGGTACTAAATTGTGGTGGGTGCTAGCCAGAGTATCAGGTACTAGCCAGTGTGAGTAGTAGGCACTAGCCAGTGTGAGTAGTAGGCACTAGCCAGTGTGAGTAGTAGGTACTAGCCAGTGTGAGTAGCACGTACTGGCCAGTGAGTAGCAGATACTAGCCAGTGTATCAGGTACTAGCTAGGGTCGGTAGCAGGTACTAGCCAGGGTCAGTAGCAAGTACTAGCCAGGGTGAATAGCAGGTATTCAGTAGCCTGAGACAGAAACAGACAACAGGACGAGGTACAGCTACAGTAGTCGCAGGTGATGATAGCTCAGGATTTGCTGTGGTCGGCGCTGACTCTGACGAGCCTGGCTATGACGGCGGCGCCCGCGGGCCAGAGCAAGTAGTCATCCCCGGAGACTGGGCTCTGCGGCTGGGCTCCTCCCATGAAGCGTTACTTGGCTTAACCATCTACTTCTGCCACTACTTCTTCACTTCCTTCTTCCTCTCATTGTCCCCTTCTCCAATATATATACGTACTGGATTCCTCAGCTTCGTGTGTTTGTGTGACTTGACAATGGTTCAACTCGGAGCGAAACGTCGTCATAAGCTTTTTTCTCCTATGTGTGGGTTATTTATGTATTGTTCCATTCACAACAATATGCCTTTTTGTTCTTTCCCATCTACCACGTTATTTGACCGTTACCTGACTTCCCATCTGTCATTAGGTTAGGAAAAAGATGTTTTTAAAACCCTGTACCCACTCAGAGCTCCATGAGTAGGGGCGTTCTTTAGAGGAGCACCTGTCATATTTATTTATAATATGCTGTTTAACTTTTAATGATCAGTGTTTATGGGATGTCTGTCGGCTTATTTTTTCAGCTTCGTAGAAAAGTAATGTAAAAAAACATGTGATGAATTTTATTAGTATTTGAAAAGGACAGTATTACTTGTACATTATATTTTGCATATAAAAAATCAGTTGCCATTTTTGTCATTAAGTAATGACATTTTTTATTTTAATTCGGTGATGTATATAGTGTTGATTTTTTCTTAAACCAGTGTGTTATGGATTATTGAACCGCTGAGGCTAGGATAGCAAGAACAATTTATTAACTGTTGAACTGCTGAGGCTAGGATAGCAAGAACAATTTATTAACTGATGAACTGCTGAGGCTAGGATAAGAACAATTTATTAACTGCTGAGGCTAGGATAGCAAGAACAATTTATTAACTGTTGTACTGCTGAGGCTAGAATAGCAAGAACAATTTATTAACTGCTGAGGCTAGGATAACAAGAACAATTTATTAACTGATGAACTGCTGAGGCTAGGATAACAAGAACAATTTATTAACTGATGAACTGCTGAGGCTAGGATAACAAGAACAATTTATTAACTGCTGAGGCTAGGATAACAAGAACAATTTATTAACTGTTGTACTGCTGAGGCTAGAATAGCAAGAACAATTTATTAACTGCTGAGGCAAGGATAACAAGAACAATTTATTAACTGCTGAGGCTAGGATAACAAGAACAATTTATTAACTGTTGTACTGCTGAGGCTAGAATAGCAAGAACAATTTATTAACTGCTGAGGCTAGGATAACAAGAACAATTTATTAACTGATGAACTGCTGAGGCTAGGATAACAAGAACAATTTATTAACTGCTGAGGCTAGGATAACAAGAACAATTTATTAACTGTTGTACTGCTGAGGCTAGAATAGCAAGAACAATTTATTAACTGCTGAGGCAAGGATAACAAGAACAATTTATTAACTGCTGAGGCTAGGATAACAAGAACAATTTATTAACTGTTGTACTGCTGAGGCTAGGATAGCAAGAACAATTTATTAATTGTTGAACTGCTGAGGCTAGGATAATAAGAACAATTCATTGTTATAAAATAGAAGAACAGATTATGAATGATCATTTAAGCTCTGGGTTTAGTGTTACCTGTGATAATTTATATTCGTCACTGGAGCTCATTTAGATATACCATATATTTGTGTGTATATCAGCACCAAGTACGTACACTTACCTCGCTTAGTTCATCTATCACGTGGCTAGTATCATCCTCATATGTCTTTATCAGCGTCTAGACTCTAGATACGCACATTTATTTTGTAAATTGTGTTGGGCGCTTGTTAAGGCACGGTAATGAGAGTTATAAAGGCTAGGCTTTCTTTCCCTGATAAAATGATCGTGGTTGGAGACCATAGGGTAGTTGGGCGCTTGCTAAGGCAAGTTGGGCACTTGTTAAGGCAGCGTACTGAGAAATATGAAGACTAGGCATTCTTTCCCTGGTAAAATTGCTTTAGTTGGAGATTATAGGTATCCACGCAGTGCCAGACAATTCGGCGCATTTGAATCAATAGAATGATTCATGAATCTGTTACCTCTGTTTTCGGGGATCACCGCCCTGGTGGCCCGGTCTTAGACCAGGCTTCTTAAAGAAATGATCAATTCTACCAGAATTCAAAACTTTTAGCACACTTCAGGACGGTTTATGTAAAGGATCACAGTCATTCATAGCTCAACTGCATGTCATAGCTTTATCGATATACTTGTGTATGCTCTGCAAATAACGAGGTATTAATATTTAAATCATGACTTCTTTGTATTCTTTACACTTAGTACCTCCAGGTATACATCTAATATGGAAAATAACAAGTCAATTTAAGTTCAGCTGGCATTCAGAAGAAAGCACCGAGGTGGGTGTTGACAAGTAGACTAAGTTACTAACCTGGAAGCCCTGCATTATTAACCGACAAGCTAAGAGTCCTAACACAAATTAAGATTCACTGAACACACACAAACCATTTTGTTCACTACGTTCTAATAGTTTTTGGATGTATATTCTCAACATGAACAGGACACTTGAGCTTGAGTCATCGTGGTGTGACAACTCAACCAGTTTCTAGTTTGTTTTTTTTCTACTTCACAATCTGTTCTCTGGCCGGACATCTTTGTTGGCTGCCTGGTCAACCAAGCCTTTGCTGTTAGCTGTCCGTAAACCTACATAGCCCAATAAAACTTAGTGGATGAGGTACTTGAAGTAAATAGTGACCCAGTTTCTTGAAAACTTCAACCTTTGGTCTTGTTTCTCGAAGATTAAATCTAGGTTTTGCCGCCGAAGTGGCTAGTTTATTGTGTACCCCATATTCATTCATCCTTTGGACGGTAGCCCAAGAGCATATGGATGTACAAAAGGCCTAGGAACTAGGTCCTGAAAAGGGTTAATAAGAGTACACCATTTATCCCCCAAGAGTACACTTGGATATACTATATCTAAAATTTATGCCTTATCTGTTGCAAGTAAATTTAGGATATTTGTCTCGAAGAAACAAACAAAATCATGTTTTGATTTTTTGTTAGCATGTGTTATAGCAAGATAG
Source organism: Cherax quadricarinatus (assembly GCF_038502225.1). Taxonomy (NCBI): domain Eukaryota; kingdom Metazoa; phylum Arthropoda; class Malacostraca; order Decapoda; family Parastacidae; genus Cherax; species Cherax quadricarinatus. The sequence continues at coordinate 8,027,199 of NC_091358.1, forward strand.
GAAGTAAGGATATGGTGCAAGCTTGGCTTGTGGACTCCATGGGCACGTATGTTGATGTGAGTGAAGGGTAGCTCGCCTAGAGTTACAGTAGTCATGTTCTCTTAACCCAATTATTCATTTAATGTTGTTTAAACTTGATATTAAAGTTAGGCATATCTAAACAACAGCTTTTGATAACATTGTTTTTACAGTATAAATTCCCTCACCCGGGAACATTTTGTAACTAAAATAGTAAATAAATTACACGCAGGCAATGAGTGGTAGTAACTAATGCTTGTAGAACTAGACTTGAAAAAGCCCACTGCATGGGCAAAACGTTTCAAAATTACACATGACTCATACCCATGTCCAGAACGGGTAAATAGTGGTTGTTGCTTCCTTCTGGTATGAACCTTGGTAATAGATACAGACCAATTGGTTTAGAAAGACGAGCAAACACTAGGACATATTAGTAAACGTTTCGGCCTTGGGATTTTGATAATTTTTCAAGGTCCCAGGACTGAAACGTTTTCTAATAAATACGTCCTAGTGTTTTCTCGCGTGTTTTTCTAAATCTGCTTCCTTCTACTGCTTATAGACATCGGCGATTTCGCCCATTTTGAGCCCTATTTTCGGCGAGTTCCTTTGTTCCTTCACCAAACTCACAGATCTTCTGTAGTGGTCTTACCAGGTATCTTTTATTTTCGTGTGCAAATTGCAGCATGCAGGAAAATATAGTGCTAATATAGGGAGACTAGAATGTTTTACACGTAGCCTTTAGTACATTAACCCACTCATTTATAAATGGTTATCATTTACTCGATAAAATAAAGTAATTTGACCCTGAAATTTGTCTCAGCTGATGCACAGAATAGGTCTAGCATTTATGAGTTAGTATTCAGTCCCACCAGTGAATATATAAGTATCAATCTCGCCTTATGCACAGAATAGGACAAGCACTGATCAAATGTTTTAACATGATCTAGTATTCATATCCGACAAAGTGAATGCATAACTCTTAGATTGGGATAACCTATCAGATAAGTTGCTTATCTCAACCTCTTTTCAGTCGCACAAACCACAGATTGCCGAGGTTAATTCAAACAGAAATACGTTTTAATTGATAAAGTGCTGCCAATATATTAATGTTACTATTGGAGCCGTATTGGATGTAATCTCATTGGGTTGATACGTAACCTGGTAGCAGTGTTCGACTCTCAACCGAAAAAACCCTGGTTGCATCAAACAATTTTTTTTTTTATTCTGGGTTAATTGTCAGTCGCCCTAAGTTGTAAGGAAGTTAGGGTGTCCAGTAGCTCGATCCCTAAGCGCGCTCAGCTCACATACTGAGGTGCGGAGTTAGAATCTCCTCCGGTACCGCTGAAAAACATTAGGAATGTGTTTCCATAAGACACCTGCTGTCCCTGTTCACCCATCAGTTTAAAATGGGTACCTGGGTGTTAGTCGACCGGTGTGGGTCACATCCTGGGACAAAACTGACCTAATTTGCCTGAAATGCTCAGCATAACAAACGGCTTTTTATATAGTAGTATGTCATTGATATCAGCTAGGCCTGAATACCATGTACATACATTTGTAGTAAATAAAGGTATTATTATTATGATTAGTATTATTATAAGTATTATATACTGTACACAGGAATGAAGGAAGTGGTTTGGTGGTGACAAGGCTCTCTGGTTAAAATTTGATGTTGCTCCAGTTACGTACCATTTGGCTATACATAATAGAAAAGAAAAAGAAGTATAGCTCAGTTAGATGTTAGGGGAACAAATAAACCATAAGTTTCATGGAGATGATAAAGTCATTATTGTGAGTTTTGGAGAGGCTGAAAAAAAAAATCAGTACAGCCTACTTTATTAAAGCCTTAATACTAACACCCATGATGTTCTTCTGTAAGAGTGACGTAATTTTATGACCAAGCTAATTACTGAAGTTATATACAGTATTTTGAATGTGAAAGAATAATATACAAAAAATATGATTAATAAAAATAATAGTTATTGCAATTTCAAGAATTTTGATTATCATTTGATTTTACTTGCCCTGTCATTGTTGATATCACTTGTCTTTACAATAATATTGTTATACAGTACTCATTAACAATATATACTATGTATCTGCTGACTTTAATACTATGCATCTATTAACATTATATGCTATGTATCCATTGACATACGGAACTAAAGTAAACTGGATCAATGCTTCCACCAGATGCCGGATCGACCAGGCTCTGATGATTATATGGGATAGCAGGGCACCAATTGCAATAACATGGCTGAACAGGCAATCAACAGGACAGCCTGTCCACAGGACTGGTTTCGAGGGTGTGGTTATATTTATATTAAAAAAAATGATAAGTGCTAAACTAGTGAGGGTCATGCAGCACTCGAGATTTTTTTCCTATGATGGTAGGAGGGTTAGTACATTGTGGGAGCTAATGAAAGTGGTAAATTAACATCATAATTGGTGCAGTAGATTAGTCTGTTTTAAGTCATGGTGTGTATCAAGGTGGGGGCTTTCATCGAGAAAGGCAATTAAAGTCGGTGTGTACGGGCATTGTAGATGTTCGAAAGTAAATCCTACATGCTCTCTGATTGCTAGGACAGTATTACTATATGGTGATTTCTTGAATTGACTTTGCAGTCCTTACAATAAGGTGCTGAGTATGTTCAGTGGTGAGCACAGCTAATCGAAAAGTTAGTTTGCTAACCGCTAATCCATTACTAAAAAATTAGCTCCACTAACGCTAAACCGCTGAACGGCCGAAAAAATTAGCGGAAGTTAACGATAAACACTAACTTTTTCACATGAATTTAGATTCGGTTTAGTTTTTTGGTCTTGTACTTTTACTTTTAAGACTTTTAGAACAGACTTAGAGAGCTTCCTAATAAGATATAGAATGCCAAGGTCGTATGATAACAAGTGTCGCTAGTGCGAAAATAGCGATTGTTTAATTTTGTGATGTAACGCAAGCACAAGGACACGACACACGCTTGTCGCTGTACTCCCCATAGCACCCGAACGGATTGAGTTAGCTTATCTAACTGTTTTCTTTATTAGTTTCAGTTACTCATTGTATTTGTTCATTTTATTCTGTTTCTGTTAATGTTTGCATTTAACTTAATTTAGATTTTGAACCCAATGAACTACAAACAAGTACAGTGGAACCTCGGTTTTCGTGATTAATTCGTTCCAGAAAGTCTGACGAAAATTGAATTGTACGAAAACTGAAGCAATATTTCCCAGGCACCCAAAAATATTAAAAAACAAATGTATTTTATAGAGAATAACTATAGTTTTACATACAGAAAACAATGAGAAATAAATATAAATGACTATTGAAATGGATAAATGAACATTTAACATCACTTTTACCTTTATTGAAGACTCTTGTTGGTATATGGAAGATGGCAAGGGAGGAGAGGTTAGTGTTTGGAAGCAGAATCCCCTTGCATATAGACTTAAAATATCAAGGCCCTCTCCGAGGTTACTTCCTTTCTTTGTCTTTTACTGGCACTAGGACCAGCTTGAGAGTCACTTTCATACTTAGCTATGACTTCTTTTTTTAATTATATCATATTTCTCGCCTTCTTTATCAAAGGGCTGGCACTCGGAACTTTCTTTGGCCCCATGGTGGCATATTTAGCAGTCACACTCAATAAACAAGCACAAAAATCAATAGATTATTATGAAATGTATGATTCGGCTGAACGTGCCAGGTGATGCTCACTCAGTGATAAACAAAGGCAGACTGAGTCACTCGGCTGGGCGCCGAGGGAGGGCAGCAGGCGCGTATGTGTTCGGTACAAACCGAGGTGATGTACGAAAACTGGGACAAAATTTCGATGAAAAAAAGTCCTCGAAAACCGAATCCCACGAAAACTGGGGCGTACGAAAACCGAGGTTCCACTGTAGTTGAAAATTGTGCAATACAACTGTACAGGTGCACACAAATAGTTAAATGAACAAATGAAATGTCAGTTTAAATCCAACACACTTTATATACTTTATAAAATGCATAGCATGGGTATCATGCCAAGATCAGATGATGGTTGGGCCTTCTCCATCGCTTTGATGTGATGCTGGTTGCCCTTCATGAGTATAAGCCTCTTAAAGTTTCCATCTACAGGGTGGCTCTCTTTCCCCTCAAGATATCTTTGCCTATAGAGAATAGGCGCTCAACTACAGCACTGAATGGGATGACAGTGTTGTACTGAATAAGTGGATCAAGACCTGCTCGCCCAAGAAGGTGACTTCACTCGCGACCTCCTTCAAGCCGGTCTTTAGCCAGCTCTTCACCATGCTCTGTGCCTTTAAACTTCAGTGACCTTTGGCTTCTGTCCCAGAACTGAGTGATGCTGCTGAAGAAGTCACCTTCATCCTCATTAGTGGTGCTGCTGCTCTCCTCGCTGCTTTCGGACTACCAACAACGTATGAATTTTTTTTAGCAGACTCATAGTTAGCGGAACTTTATTTAGCGGAAGCTCATTGGTCTGCTAACGGTTTCTGAAGTTAGCAGAAATGCTAATCCACTAAGCAAAAAGTGCCACTGATTAGTGGTTATTGGATTAGCAGAACTGTGCCCACCACTGGGTATCTTGCACTTGCCAATATGTGAGTGCAGGACACCTGGCCTCACTTAAGTTATCACTTGCCAGATTCACTCTTGTAGCCTGGTGGCCCTATTGTACTTTAAAAGCTATAGATAGAGCCTGCCTCCACCACTTCTTCGTTAAGTCATACAACTTCCTGATCACGCTGAGGCTAAAGAAATACTTTCTGACATCTGTCTTTAACTTTCGGCAGTGCCTCTGAGTACGTTTCCCACCTCTCAAACAGCCTATTCATGTTTATCAATTTCTCTGAGAATTTTGTATGTTATATCTTCCCTGATTCTTCTGTCTTCCAGTGTTGTCAGATTCAGTTTTTTAGCCCATCCTCGTAGTTCATACCCATTAGCTCTGGAACTAGTCATGAAGAATACCTCAACACTGTCTTCAGTTGTTTTTTTTTTTTTTAACCAGGTGTGAATTCCATGTTAGTGTGGCTTACTCAAGAGGGGCTTCATACGTGTTGTATAAAGTGCCTGGAATGACTTTCTTGAGATTTTTTGAGTTGCTAGATAAGCATTGCTGCAGAAGTTATTCAGTTGAAGTATTCTAGTCACTATTCTTACCCCTAGGTTTTTCTCTCTGAGCCAAGTCTGTAGGTTCTGTCCATATTCTGTGTCCAGTCTTCATAGCCCTTCCCAATCTTCATAACCTTGCATTTGCTGGGCTTGAATTCAAGCAACCACTTATCCAAACAGTCTTGCAGTTTGTCCAAATCCATTTGTAGCCTTTTCCTGTCCTTACCTGTTTTTATTCTCATTAGCTTTACATTATCAGCTAACAGTGATACATCTGACTCAAGCTGGTACATCATTCACATAAACCAGAAACAGTACGAGTCCTAATATCGTACCTTGTGGAACTCTGCTTGTTACTCTTTCCCCATTCTGGCATCTCTTCTCGGAAGGGATGTGCTGGTACGTTCGAAACAGAAAGGAAACTAAGATGGGAGCCAAAGATAATTAGGTATTTTTTATTTTTTTTTTATTTTTAATAAAATTAAAAATCTCTAGTACATGATTATCATTTTATTAATAGAGAAGTGCTAGAGCTATAGGGGTCGTACAGTGAGAGTAGCTCCATTTCAATAAATCAAGAACTCTACAGCATTAGGCATCCTTTCATGTAAAATTCTATAGTAATAATAGCAGGCCTATAGGTGGGTGCTTGAACAAAAGTAATTTCGAAGCAGCATATATGACCTTACCTTTTATTGTTTACATTTTGTAAATTTATAGATTTTTTCTGGCAATGAACTTTTGTATCAACAACCTAGCTGGGCTCCTTTACCTGACGGAGGATCGAGCTTCTTGAAACACCCTTAAATTTTCAGGCAGGGTTCTAATGCAAAATTTGCAGCATATAACACCTTTAAGTTGTGTTCTGGCTCAGCAGAACTTACGCCACGAAAACAAATGCCATTGTTATTGCACAGGATGAGCACAATATAATTATATTCTTGTAAAGTGCGAAATCCCTGTGGGTCATTCAGCACTCTACAGGGTGGCCACAAAGTAACTTTGGCTGTAAAACAATGTTCTGTAACTAACGAGTTTTTTTTTTTCAAGTTTACAGGCTGAGGCTTGTGTCGTGGTCAGCTACTAGGGTAGCTGAGTCTTGTGTTGTGGTCAGCTACTACGGTAGCTGAGTCTTGTGTTGTGGTCAGCTACTACGGTAGCTGAGGCTTGTGTTGTGGTCAGCTACTAGGGTAGCTGAGTCTTGTGTTGTGGTCAGCTACTAGGGTAGCTGAGTCTTGTGTTGTGGTCAGCTACTACGGTAGCTGAGTCTTGTGTTGTGGTCAGCTACTACGGTAGCTGAGGCTTGTGTTGTGGTCAGCTACTAGGGTAGCTGAGGCTTGTGTTGTGGTCAGCTACTAGGGTAGCTGAGGCTTTTGTTGTGGTCAGCTACTAGGGTAGCTGAGGCTTGTGTTGTGGTTAGCTACTAGGGTAGCTGAGGCTTGTGTTGTGGTCAGCTTCTAGGGTAGTTGAGGCTTGTGTTGGGGTCAGTTACTAGGGTAGTTGAGGCTTGTGTTGTCAGCTGCTAAGGTAGCCGAGAGGCTTGTGATTTGGTCAGTACTGGACGGACACTTCTGTTGTGGTCGTACAATAGTTCAGCTCTATTTTTATTCCAATACTTAACAGATGTTAGTACTGTAGTTACTGCAGATGAACATTACTTCCACCCTGTATGTATTTGTCAGAAGTTTAATTAATACCCCTGACGCGGGTTTTCCTGCTCATTCATTAGAGTATCTTGTAGAGTGTCATTGTTTGTGATGAATCCTTGAAAGCACAAGGCCATGCAGTTCTTGTGACGAAATGTGTTTCAGTACACTTTGCTCCCTCACTACTGACTTGTACGGATCACTGCACTGTCGTCACAGGCCTACTGGGTAGTGATGTTTTGTTTGATGAGGTCTGAAAGTAGGTTCGGTAAGCAACCGGATGCATAAGCTGTTACTAGTCATCATTTGACTTTAACCCGTGTTCGTTGATGCTTGTTTCCTGACTAATAAACCACTTCTACCTACTGCACTCTGTAAAACAAAATTATTATTGTATTATGGGAAAAAAGCAACAGGCAGCGTCTTCAATACTAGTAGCATAGGGGTGCGTGGGGGGAAGTAGTAGTGTATGAGGGGAAGCAGTGGTGCATGAGGGGAAGCAGTGATGTGCGAGGGGAAAGTTGAGGCTCTAAAGTGGGTGAATGAGACTGTGAGGGAAGGTGCTGGAGTGGCAATTCAAACTGTGTATGATGACCAGCTGGGGCCACTGAGGAAGGCTGTGACTGCAACTTATACTATATACTGTTCCTGAGGGAGGTGTGGTGGCCATACCTCTCTATTTACTGCTCTTGAGGAAGGTGTGGCTACACCTCACCATTTACTACTCCTGAGGGAGATGTAGCATTTAAATGCTGGGGTATCTTAGAAAATTGAGAGAGTGATTTTAATGCGATTTGCAAATGCACCATCAGATCCGCTTGAAACCTTCAACGCCGATAATTGAGAATTCAACTACTGAGGGGCGTCAAACTTTGTACCGCTGTATTGTGGGATATAGATCATCAGCTAACTAAAAATACTTCGTTTTAATTGGCTTTAAATTTCAAAGCAAGTGTTTCTTAGTGGAAAATGTTGGAATTACTATGGTTTTTGAGTTGGGTAGTTGGCATTTGTCATTTTTATTTAACGAATTCATATATAAGTTTCTATGTGATAACTTGTTAATAATTCTGAAATGCATTACAAACTTAATGCCGCACTGTACCAGCTGTTCCTTCTTCGTGCACTGAGGTAGAGGGAACTGGGATTTTGGGATATCTTTCTCAGATCGTGTAGCGATCGAAAGACGCCTAGTTTTAGATGTTTCACTCAGGATACAGTACAGACTGGATCAAATGGAAATGAGCCAAGTGTTGCGCAATGTGTTTACCTTGAAGAGCTAGTGGTGGTAAGCAGCAACCAGGTTTTAACATGTTTTAACATCAACCATGTGTTTCATGGGAGCGCTATCCAGACCTTTGACACACTTATACAAGGTTCTTCATCCTTCAGTACTGTCCGGGTGTATAACGTTGCTCAGGTCGCTGCTTGTCTTAGTAATGACTGCCATGGCACGAATGGCTGGTGTATATTGTGCCGGTTGTAGTATGTGCATATTTTGAGCTTTGTGTGGGGATTGTATGTGGTGTGGTTTGTATGGTAAGCTTGAGTGTGCTTGCGTATTTGGTGTGCTTGCGATCATAATATGCTTCTGTATATGGTTTAACAGAATTCATTTTCTATTTGTTCAAAGATAAGAACCATCTGTCACTGCAGAAGTTACACAACTAATCCACAATATGAAGAGGAAAACTTTATCTTGGGATAAAATTATTCAAGAAATCTAGTAAGGTTTCAGAGCATTTTTTTTCTTTGAGTGCTATTGGTAAATGCAACTAGTAGTTGAAGAATGGCGTAGCTGGCAAGTAGTAGCATACTACATTTCACCTACTACCTACATGAGGCTACATCAAGTGCATCTTTTGATGGAACCTTATGTAGGTGAAACGTCGATTTTCCTATTCCTGTCATGTTTAACTAAGATGTAAATGGATTATTAACAGCCTTACTTTATTGCCCTGTTTACTTGTCAGTTATATTACTCCTTAATCTGTGTATGATGGATCTTGTCTCGGTGAGGTCTGTGTCTAGCTCACGCCACGGTGTTATTGTTATTGTAGTGAAAAGTTCATCTTCACATCATGCAGGCGTTCATGTAGCAGCTGTGCCTCCCTTGTTCTTGGTCCTGGTGTTCATCTTTCAGCTTTGCCCCCTTTGTTTTTATCCCTGCCATTGTTCATGCGGGTGTTCATCTTACAGCTGTATCTCTCGTTTTTGTTCCTGTTGTTCATCTTGCAGCTCTCTCTTTTTCTTGTTCCTAGTGTTCATCTTCAGCTGTGCCCCCTATGTTTTTGTCCCTGCCATTGTTCATGCAGGTGTTCATCTTGCAGCTATGTCTAGCAAGTGTTCATCTTGCAGCTGTGTCTCTTGTTTTTATTCTTGGTGTTCATCTTGTATCTGTGCCCCCCTTGCTCTTGTCTCTGTCATAGTTCATGCCTATGTTCTTAATCTTGTAGCATTTCCTTAACAATTTAGACGGCCTGGTCTCAGACCGGGCTGCGAGGGCGATGATCCCTCTATCTGCCCTTATACACTCTTATCTCCCCGAACTTCCGCTTTTCAGTGACGTTAATGGGCAATAATTTTTAGTAGCCAATTTCCCCCATATAGTCGATACCGCTTGTTACCTATATGACATGTGTCGTCAAATCATTTCCTGATCAGCCGGGCTGTTGTGCATACGTTGGGATGCGGGCGGCGGGCACTAACAGCCTGATTGATCAGTCCAGTAACCAGAAGGCCTGGTCTCGGACCGGGCCAGTGGGTGGTAACCTCCGGAAGCTGCTACAGGTAAAGTTATCTTACTAATGAAAATAGATACCAGATATATTAAGCAAATATCCTAAATTTGATTGCAGCAGATAAGACAATTGTAGACATAAGTCTAAATGTACTCTTAACACTTTAGGGGCCTACTTCCTAGGCCTTTTCAGTATCCATTGCCCTCCACAGGATGGATATGGGGTGCACAATAAACTAGCCCGTGTCGGCGGCAAAAGTCAATCTCCAATTATTTTTGGGACTAGCCTGTTTTTCTAGTCTCTGCGAGTTAGAAAGGCTGCGGGCTATACACTGGTTCTGTATACTCGAGGACTCACTTGACGTACGTAGTATGCGAAAAGATCCCTCCTTCAGGTTCCTGAAGGATGTTAAATTTGCCAGGCATACATACCGCTGATATACCGAAATACGTTTGTGTGTATGAGTGCGCACATACATGCATGTGCTATTCTTTTTTATTATAGTCATTGGGAAGTGCTGAACTTGTATGGGTCAGCAGCGCCTGGGGAATGGGAAGTAATTAGGTTGGATTCGAGGATGAAGGGTAGAGGAAGCAATTAATTTATTAAATCGAGAGACCTTCACAATGATCAACGTGTGTCAGAGATACCTGTGGATGTAAATAAGACAGTGCTGGGACTTTATCAACTGATGAAGGTCTTGGTGGACGAAATGTCTTCACAATAAAATGCCATAAACAGCATTATGCATGTTATTTAAATGCTGTCAGTATACTCTTACTATTTAAATGTAGGTAGTAGGTTGGTAGACAGCAACCACCCAGGGAAGTACTACCGTCCTGCCAGATGACTGTGAAACAGAAACCTGTAACTGTTTTGCATGATGGTAGGATTGCTTGTTTCTTTTTCTGTCTCATAAACACACTAGATAACAGGGATATCTTGCTACTCCTACTTACACTTTGGTCACACTTCACAGACACGCACATGCATATATATATACATACATCTAGGTTTTTCTCCTTTTTCTAAATAGCTCTTGTTCTTCTTTATTTCTTCTATTGTCCATGGGGAAGTGGAAAAGAATCTTTCCTCCGTAAGCCATGCGTGTCGTATGAGGCGACTAAAATGCCGGGAGCAATAGGCTAGTAACCCCTTCTCCTGTAGACATTTACTAAAAAAGAGAAGAAAAACTTTATAAAACTGGGATGCTTGAATGTAGTGCTTGATGCTTGATGTAGTGCGGATGACAAGAAACAGATGATTGCTGATGTTATGAATGAAAAGAAGTTGGATGTCCTGGCCCTAAGCGAAACAAAGCTGAAGGGGGTAGGGGAGTTTCGGTGGGGGGAAATAAATGAAATAAATCTGGAGTATCTGAGAGAGTTAGAGCAAAGGAAGGGGTAGCAGTAATGTTGAAGGATTAGTTATGGAAGGAGAAAAGAGAATATGAATGTGTAAATTCAAGAATTATGTGGATTAAAGTAAAGGTTGGATGAGAAAAGTGGGACATAATAAGCGTGTATGCACCTGGAGAAGAGAGGAATGTAGAGGAGAGAGAGAGATTTTGGGAGATGTTAAGTGAATGTATAGGAGCCTTTGAACCAAGTGAGAGAGTAATTGTGGTAGGGGACCTGAATGCTAAAGTAGGAGAAACTTTTAGAGAGGGTGTAGTAGGTAAGTTTGGGGTGCCAGGTGCAAATGATAATGGGAGCCCTTTGATTGAACTTTGTATAGAAAGGGGTTTAGTTATAGGTAATACATATTTTAAGAAAAAGAGGATAAATAAGTATACAAGATATGACGTAGGGCGAAATGACAGTAGTTTGTTGGATTATGTATTGGTAGATAAAAGACTGTTGAGTAGACTTCAGGATGTACATGTTTATAGAGGGGCCACAGATATATCAGATCACTTTCTAGTTGTAGCTACACTGAGAGTAAAAGGTAGATGGGATACAAGGAGAATAGACGCATCAGGGAAGAGAGAGGTGAAGGTTTATAAACTAAAAGAGGAGGCAGTTAGGGTAAGATATAAACAGCTATTGGAGGATAGATGGGCTAATGAGAGCATAGGCAATGGGGTCGAAGAAGTATGGGGTAGGTTTAAAAATGTAATGTTAAGAGTGTTCAGCAGAAGTTTGTGGTTACAGGAAAGTGGGTGCGGGAGGGAAGAGGAGCGATTGGTGGAATGATGATGTAAAGAGAGAGTAGTAAGGGAGAAAAAGTTAGCATATGAGAAGTTTTTACAAAGTAGAAGTGATGCAAGGAGGGAAGAGTATATGGAGAAAAAGAGAGAGGTTAAGAGAGTGGTGAAGCAATGTAAAAAGAGAGCAAATGAGAGAGTGGGTGAGATGTTATCAACAAATTTTGTTGAAAATAAGAAAAAGTTTTGGAGTGAGATTAACAAGTTAAGGAAGCCTAGAGAACAAATGGATTTGTCAGTTAAAAATAGGAGAGGAGAGTTATTAAATGGAGAGTTAGAGGTAATGGGAAGATGGAGGGAATATTTTGAGGAATTGTTAAATGTTGATGAAGATAGGGGAGCTGTGATTTCGTGTATAGGGCAAGGAGGAATAACATCTTGTAGGAGTGAGGAAGAGCCAGTTGTGAGTGTGGGGGAAGTTCGTGAGGCAGTAGGTAAAATGAAAGGGGGTAAAGCAGCCGGGATTGATGGGATAAAGATAGAAATGTTAAAAGCAGGTGGGGATATAGTTTTGGAGTAAATAAATAACAAAAAGGCACAATACCGTGACTGGAACGATACACAAATAACCCGCACATAAAAGACAGAAGCTTACGACGAGTGGAGTGGTTGGTGCAATTATTTAATAAATGTATGGAAGAGGGTAAGGTACCTAGGGATTGCCAGAGAGCATGCATAGTTCCTTTGTATAAAGGCAAAGGGGACAAAAGAGAGTGCAAAAATTGTAGGGGGATAAGTCTGTTGAGTATACCTGGTAAAGTGTATGGTAGAGTTATTATTGAAAGAATTAAGAGTAAGACGGAGAATAGGATAGCAGATGAACAAGGAGGCTTTAGGAAAGGTAGGGGGTGTGTGGACCAGGTGTTTACAGTGAAACATATAAGTGAACAGTATTTAGATAAGGCTAAAGAGGTCTTTGTGGCATTTATGGATTTGGAAAAGGCGTATGACAGGGTGGATAGGGGGGCAATGTGGCAGATGTTGCAGGTGTATGGTATAGGAGGTAGGTTACTGAAAGCAGTGAAGAGTTTTTACGAGGATAGTGAGGCTCAAGTTAGAGTATGTAGGAAAGATTGAAATTATTTCCCAGTAAAAGTAGGCCATAGACAAGGATGTGTGATGTCACCGTGGTTGTTTAATATATTTATAGATGGGGTTGTAAGAGAAGTAAATGCGAGGGTCTTGGCAAGAGGCGTGGAGTTAAAAGATAAAGAATCACACATAAAGTGGGAGTTGTCACAGTTGCTCTTTGCTGATGACACTGTGCCCTTGGGAGATTCTGAAGAGAAGTTGCAGAGATTGGTGGATGAATTTGGTAGGGTATGCAAAAGAAGAAAATTAAAAGTGAATACAGGAAAGAGTAAGGTTATGAGGATAACAAAAAGATTAGGTGATGAAAGATTGGATATCAGATTGGAAGGAGAGAGTATGGAGGAGGTGAATGTTTTCAGATATTTGGGAGTGGACGTGTCAGCGGATGGGTCTATGAAAGATGAGGTGAATCATAGTATTGATGAGGGGAAAAGGGTGAGTGGTGCACTTAGGAGTCTGTGGAGACAAAGAACTTGTCCTTGGAGGCAAAGAGGGGAATGTATGAGAGTATAGTTTTACCAACGCTCTTATATGGGTGTGAAGCATGGGTGATGAATGTTGCAGCGAGAAGAAGGCTGGAGGCAGTGGAGATGTCATGTCTGAGGGCAATGTGTGGTGTGAATATAATGCAGAGAATTCGTAGTTTGGAAGTTAGGAGGAGGTGCGGGATTACCAAAACTGTTGTCCAGAGGGCTGAGGAAGGGTTGTTGAGGTGGTTCGGACATGTAGGAGAATGGAGCGAAACAGAATGACTTCAAGAGTGTATCAGTCTGTAGTGGAAGGAAGGCGGGGTAGGGGTCGGCCTAGGAAATGTTGGAGGGAGAGGGTAAAGGAGGTTCTGTGTGGGAGGGACTTGGACTTCCAGCAGACATGCGTGAGCGTGTTTGATAGGAGTGAATGGAGACAAATGGTTTTTAATGCTTGACGTGCTGTTGGAGTGTGAGCAAAGTAACATTTATGAAGGGGTTCAGGGAAACCGGCAGGCCGGACTTGAGTCCTGGAGATGAGAAGTACAGTGCTTGCACTCTGAAGGAGGGGTGTTAATGTTGCAGTTTAAAAACTGTAGTGTAAAGCACCCTTCTGGCAAGACAGTGATGGAGTGAATGATGGTGAAAGTTTTTCTTTTTCGGGCCACCCTGCCTTGGTGGGAATCGGCCAGTGTGATAATATAATATAATATAATATTTAAATGTCATGCTTGGGTGTGTGCAAGTGACGTGTGCAAGCTTGACGTCGTCCAGCCTCCGTAGAGGGCAGATGTCCCCTAGTGTCTCCGGCACCAGGCAAGTGGAGTTATCTGGCCGTGGGGCCGACGATAAGATCCTTGATAAGCCACTCCGATAATAGGCTGGACATCCCGAGATGTGTGTCCCGCCGTCTCGCGCAAGTGACCTAGGCTGTATCTTGGGGAAGCTTCGCTTCTCTTCGCCTTTGCCACACTCGCCTTGGGTCACTTCTTGATGGTTTGTTGAAAATGGTATAAAATAACGACTAGTTTAAAATTAAGACATGTGCAAGAGTTGAGTATCTTTATTGATAAAACGTTTCGCCTACACAGTAAGCTTCTTTAGTCAAATACAAAGGGAACAGTAGTAATGAAATAAATATGTAATCAGTCCAACCCTGGACAAAAAGTATTTCAGATGGTCATTCCCTCAGCCTGGAGAAAAGTTCAGCTCCAGGAAGCTTTTTTGCAAAAAACGCTTCCTCTGAACGTGCTCGCTTGGATTTCATCTAATGATGTGATTTGCTAATTGCAACTCCCTCCGTGCTTGTTTTGCATAGTAACGTATGTGTAAATTACCTCTAAGATAGCTCAAAAAAGTCAGAGTGACTTCCAGTGGGGTCTGAGAGTTACTTTTACCTGACTCTTGCCATATCTAAGGAGTACGTACCTATAATTTCCAGTGTTTAACAGTAGTTGAGGTTAATTACCTCTGGACGGGAGAAAGAAATACCAACAATTCCTGGCACACGATGGAAACGTCGTGGTCTGTGTCAGACACTAGGCACTAACTTATGATAGTAATTGTGAGATTTATGGAATATTTGGGTCACGTAGGTCACTCACTGCTCATATCCATAAAAAAAAGACATATAACACATAGTTAAAAAAAGGGTAATATTAAACAACAGAAGCAACGAACATAAACACTGAACACAAATAAATACTGTCATACTAAGTTAAAGTGAGCAACTTAGGACTGGGGACACACTTGTAACCAAAATGCTTTGGGAAACTTAGCAGGAACTACAGAATGAGGGAACATGGTGGCACAAAGCGAGATAATCATAAGTGTGTCTTCTAGGGTAATAGCGACACTATAAAGGGACAAAATCAGGACGAGGGGTTCACATGGGAACTAAATCTGAAGTAAACAAGCTACAAGAAGGTATAATTTGAGCATGAGTTCAGTGAGATGAACACACTTAAGAAAGTAATGAGATAAACACACTAGAGAAAGTAGTGAGATGAGCTTCATAAGTGTTACAATAACTAGAAATATAATTTTTTATGAGAAACTAAGCATAGAAGTATAGCTCAACTTCTGTAATTACAAATACGCTCTCATATGTGTATATCAGTATTATATACATACAAAAACCGACAAGCAGAAGGGTAAGACACGTGGGCACTACTTGGGTATCATTAGATAGGGACCAAGGGAGACTACTATGGGAGGAAATTGTTTAGGCCATAAGGCACGATAATGTAGTAATTCTAGGAGACTTTAACTTTAGTCATATTGATTGGAATTTCTTGACTGGGAATTTAGAATCATACGACTTCTTAGAAGCAGTTCAGGATTGTTTTTTGAAGCAGTTTGTGACAGAACCTACAAGGGGAAATAACCTGCTTGACTTAGTTATGGCAAACAATGAATCCCTTGTTAATAATTTAGAAATTTCAGAGGAACTGGGTGCTAGCGACCACAAATCAATTACATTTAGCAATGAATGGAAGTACGATAGTAGCGATAACTCAGTAACAGTCCCAGATTTTCGCTTAGCAGATTACGATGGGCTTAGAGAACACTTATCATCTGTTGACTGGGGTAACGAAGTGAGATATCAATATGACAGTTTTCTGAACACTATACATGCTGCTCAAAGAACGTTTATCCCATATAAAGAAATTAGATCAAATAGAAATGACCCAAAATGGATGAATAATAGGCTCAAATATCTACTAGGGCATAAGAAAGGAATTTATAGGCGTATCAAAAGAGATGAGGGTCATCTTATGAATCAGTATATTGACATCAAGAGGGACATTAAAAAGGGGATCAGAAAGGCTAAAAGGGACTATGAAATTAAAGTTGCTAGGGATTCTAAAACTAACCCAAAAAGTTTTTTCCAGGTCTATAGAACAAAAGTTAGAGATAAGATAGGTCCCCTTAAAAATAACTATGGGCACCTTACTGACAAAGAGAATGAAATGTGCTCGATTTTTAATAATTATTTTCTCTCAGTTTTTACACAGGAAGACACTAACAATATTCCAGTAATTAATTTTTATAGTGGGCTAGAAGAAGATAAATTATGTAACATCACAGTCACTAGTGAAATGGTTGTGAAGCAGATAGACAGACTGAAGCAAAATAAGTCGCCGGGTCCTGATGAGGTTTTTTCAAGGGTTCTTAAGGAATGCAAAATGGAACTCTGTGAACCATTAACTAATATTTTTAATTTATCTCTTCAAACAGGTGTAGTGTCTGATATGTGGAAGATGGCTAATGTAATTCCTATTTTTAAAACAGGGGACAAGTCGTTACCGTCAAATTACCGCCCAATAAGCCTGACCTCAGTTGTAGGCAAATTACGAGAGTCAATTATAGCTGAGATTATAAGAAGCCATCTCGATAAGCATAGCTTGATTAATGATACTCAGCATGGATTCACAAGAGGCCGGTCTTGTCTAACTAATTTATTAACTTTCTTCAGTAAAGCTTTTGAGGCTGTTGACCACGATAAAGAATTTGATATTATTTACTTAGATTTTAGTAAGGCTTTTGATAGAGTTCCGCACCATAGACTGTTAAAGAAAGTGGCAGCTCATGGCATTGGGGGAAAAGTGCTCTCGTGGATCGAGTCATGGCTCACTGACAGGAAGCAGAGAGTGTCCATAAATGGGGTTAAATCCGAGTGGGGATCTGTAACAAGTGGCGTTCCACAGGGATCAGTCTTGGGCCCGTTGTTGTTTATAATATATATCAATGATCTTGATGAGGGAATTAGTAGTGATATGAGCAAATTCGCCGATGACACAAAGATAGGTAGGATAATTGATTCAAACGTAGATGTTATGGAACTTCAGGAGGATTTAAACAAACTCTATTCTTGGTCAGAAAAGTGGCAGATGCAGTTTAATGTAGATAAATGCAAGGTTCTGAAGCTTGGGAGTGCCCATAACCCTAGTACTTATAAGTTAAATGATGTAGAACTTAGCCATACAGATTGCGAAAAGGACTTGGGGGTTATGGTGAGCAGCAACCTTAAACCAAGACAGCAATGCCTAAGCGTACGTAATAAGGCAAATAGATTACTGGGATTTATATCAAGAAGTGTAAGCAACAGAAGTCCAGAGGTCATACTGCAGCTTTATACATCATTAGTAAGGCCTCACCTAGATTATGCAGCTCAGTTCTGGTCTCCATATTACAGAATGGACATAAATTCGTTAGAAAACATTCAGCGTAGGATGACTAAATTAATACATAGCATTAGAAATCTTCCTTATGAAGAAAGATTGAAGACTCTTAAGTTACATTCACTTGTTAGACGAAGAATGAGGGGAGACCTGATCGAAGTGTATAAGTGGAAGATAGGTATTAATAAAGGGGATATTAATAAGGTCTTGAGGATGTCTCTCCAAGAGAGAACCCGCAGTAATGGATTTAAATTAGATAAGTTTAGATTTAGAAAGGACATAGGAAAGTATTGGTTTGGAAATAGGGTAGTTGATGAGTGGAACAGTCTACCTAGTTGGGTTATTGAGGCTGGGACTTTGGGTAGTTTCAAATTTAGGTTGGATAAGTACATGAGTGGGAGGGGTTGGATTTGAGTGGGACTTTCACATCGGAGCTTATTTCTTGGGTGGCATTGAAAATTGGGTTGGACAAATGTTTTGTTAGTGGGATGAATTGTAAAGGACCTGCCTAGTATGGGCCAACAGGCCTCCTGCAGTGTTCCTCCTTTCTTATGTTCTTATGTTCATCAGTCCAATACAGAGAATTATACTGCAGACAGTGGAAGACGTGTAGTAGGTGTCCCGTAGCTCGATCGCTAGCACACTTAGCTCACGCATTGAGGTCCGGAGATCGAATCCTCGGTACGGCTGGAAAACATTAGGACGTGTTTCCTTAAGACACCTGTTGTTCATGTTTACCCATCAGTATAAAATGGGTACCTGGGTGTTAGCCGACAGGTGTGGGCCGCATCCTGGAACAAAACTGATCTAATTTGCCCTAAATGCTCAGCATAACAAGCGGCTTTCTATATAGTAGTATGTCATTGATGTCAGCTGTGGTCTGTATACCTTATACATGTACTTGTAGAAATAAAGGTATTATAATTGTTAATAGTTTTAGGTGATCAGTCCTTCAGCCCAAGAGGTGTTTGGTTGCTACACATGTATCGTATTCTGTGTGTGAAGGAAATCCACATGTGGACTAAGAAAACTCAAATAATTTTCTTTTTATATTTCGACCTGAAGTTGAGTTCCTCTTCAGATACTGCTGAAGAAGACCTCTAAGTGGGGTGGGCGTCACATGCCCATGTGTACTCCAGGCCCTCAGTAATGTCACTTTGTGTAAAATAGAAAGAAATCGGGTATGTAAACATAAATCTCAAGGAACGAAAAATGTTTGATAATTTCACCAAGGTGGAAGAGGCACTGCGTAGCTGCAGCGATTTGTAATGTAGGCAAATATGCACTTTCCATTTTTTTTTACCCATCATTATATGTCATAAACCATTATGAACACAGCTCACAACTAAGACATAATTTCTAGAGAAAAATTTAGATGACTTGTTTCATGGTGGAAAGATACCTAGTCAACAATTTAGTCTATAATCGACAGTTTTTTTTTTTTTTTTTTTTTTTGGGGGAGAGATCGAACTGGGGTCTTGAGAAAATGGCAATCCACCGGATTGGGCAGTATCCTGTCAGGGTGGCGGTGGTGTCCCAGTCATTGAGACTGTGTGGACTGTCATATCACAGACCTTAGTTCGAATCGCTCAAAAACCTGTCTACGTGCCTGGAGGTCGTTCTTGGGGGTGAGCGCCCCCGTGGCCCATTCTTGACTAGGCCTGTGGCTTCTTCCTCAAAATTTTGAATTAGTTTTAATTTGTTCTAGCTAGGGTATTGCGTCTTTTGTTCTTTAAGGACATAGTAGATGTTATAAAAAATACATAGGTACTAATCATACTAGTTTACTAGATATATCTCTTTAATTTATATTTCTCTCATTGTTCCATTTTTCCTCGTTGTGGCCCACTCGAGTTTAGCTTTTATTTTTAATAATGTGATAGCAGTAGTAATAGTATATTGCAACAATAAAAAATTGTTGCTTGAATTTGTTGAAGGGTTGAGAATGGCAGGTGGGTGTTGCAGAGGATAACGTGTTTATCTTGTCTTATTGAGGGAGTCGGCACGAGTTGAGGGTGTAGAGGCCCTCCCAGTCATGTTTCATTCTTTGTCATCCCTCTCACTGGAGTCCTTCCACACACACCCACTCATCCACCTCTTCCCCACACTTGCTTAACCAGCTGCCTCATGCAGTCAACCTAATGGGAGCGAGTATACTTGACAAGGTAACGAGCATACTTAATGATCTTACTGCCAGTCAAATTGCATATTCAGCGTACGAATAGATCAATCTAATTATCAGTATCGCTTCACGACTCCCAGGGACAGGAAGACTTCTAAGTTTTCTGATATACAGGAGGACTTGCATGCGTTTTGGTATACATTGAACTGTGTATTTGATGCTGTGTACCCATATTATTTATAAAGTCTTTAACTGGAAGATAATCTCAGCTAAGAGGTCGTCTGCTGTGGTTATATTAGATGAAATGCCATCCGCTGACGTTGGCAGGCATCTGCCGGCCGGAGACTTGTGTACTGCTATATTATGTGAAGCCGTGAGCAGTGGAAGAGGATCCATCCTCCGTTCCATAACCGCTAAACAGGAAAAAATATAGCAGCTTATCTTCCCCCGCTCACCTGTTATCGTAGAGACTTAAAAAGATGGGATAAATCTTACATATATGCACGGCATGTGTACATTGTTGTCTATGCAGCTTCACATCTAAAATGGCTGTCAAGATAGTAACCCATGACGTCACATGTATAAATCAAATAGCAGCGACCTGTTAAAAGTCACACACAGCCAAAACTTTTCTTCTGCGTCTTTGCAACATTTCTTCCTCGCCATAAATTCAGCTTGATTTAAAAAATAAGTCCTAAAAGCCTGACACTTTTAAGTGTGATCATTATTATTAGTACTGATAAGTGTGTAAGTGCACTACTGCAGGTCAAGGATGGAACAGAAATCGACCAGTAATTATTGGAAAAAAAGTGATGATTGAACTCAACGATGTGTGCTTGGGTGGGCCGAAAGGCGTTTTCTGACATACTGTATTTGAAATTTTAGATACAATTTTTATATAAATAACAGAATTGATTATAGTGTTGATACACTTCAGTTGATATTACTTAATCATACTTGCTCTCTAAAGGACATTGGGTAAAAATCATAATTCTGGCCCTTCGTAACCTTCAGTGACCGACATTGCTGTTTTGGGCCTTTTTAGTAGTGAAGGCACGATATTAAAAGTTTTTTGCCAATACCCATGCTCAATTTTAGGCCTATCTCGATACCGACATTGTAAAAATTAGCCGATATATATACTTTGTCACACCCTTATTCTTGAGTACTATCATAGCTACTCTCAAAACAATGTGTGTAGTTTGCCTCCACCACTTCCAGTTCAGTTAATTTCCCTATTACTTTGAGAATGAAAAAAAGTATTTCCTAATATTCCAGTGACCCTTCTGTGTTTATCATTTACTTGTCTCCTCGTACCTATATCTGCAACAAACAGAAAAAGACACACTACCGTTACTAGAACAATACACAAATAACCCGCACATATGAGAGAGAAGCTTACGACGACGTTTCGGTCCGACTTGAACCATTTACACAGTCACACTGACACCAAAGAGTGAGGGGGACAGGGACGGGACCAAGAGAGAAAGAAAAG
This sequence comes from Cherax quadricarinatus, assembly GCF_038502225.1. Lineage (NCBI taxonomy): Eukaryota > Metazoa > Arthropoda > Malacostraca > Decapoda > Parastacidae > Cherax > Cherax quadricarinatus. The sequence goes on from NC_091358.1 coordinate 8,048,280, forward strand.
TAGTGGTAAGGCTGGTAGTGGAAGTAGTAGTAGTAGTAGTTGTAGTGGTAGTAGTTGTAGTAGAAAGTAGGACGCGACAAATCTGAATAATATAAGGGCATTGCAGGGATTAGCAGTAGTTTCCGTGTTCGGTTTTAAGTTACTGAAAGATAATGTAACACGGAACATCTTGACATACTTTAATCCTTAGCTAATCTTAAATGTATAGTTACTTAACTAATTGCAATATTGAACATAAAAGAATAAAAAGTCACAATATCAGACTCGCACTTAGGAAGGCAACCTTATGATGACGCTTCAGTCACTCCTGGACCACTGACAAGTCACAGTTGGGACGAGGAAGTAGAGAAGGCCGGAAGACCATGTGGTGGGGTGAGCCAAAATTCTACACTTTATTGAAAAATATAATAATTGAATTACTCAGTTTTCCTAAATGAGAGCTCTGAATTTTTTGTCAGAGCTCATCTCTTCATAAATAAGGCAGTTTTTCATTCATTTTTAGACAGTCTATCCACCCGATTGCTTCCCATTCTCCCAGGCGCTTTATAAGCTTTATGGATTTTAGCTTTTTCCATGGAAATAATAATTACAAAGAGATGATTGCACGCGTGTAACGTAAAAAAAAAACTCGCGAAACCCATCAGAGGCAATAAAAGGTATATCATATGTGCTAATATAAAGTCTCCCACTTATATTAATACTGCCTTCTTACCAGTGATTTTCCTAGAGAATGGTGTAATAATAATGATAATAAAACAATGATAATAATTGGAGCTGTTATATTTGAGTTCCTTTTCCAGAAATTCACCAGCGCTTGCACACCAGGCCATATATTTAAATGGTTCGTTCAAATTTGAGCGAAACGTCGTCGTAAGCTCCTCTCTCTCCTATTTACGGATTATTTGTGTATTATTCCGGTCACAGTATTGTGCCATTTTGTTCTTCATGTATGTTAATGTTTCGGCCTCACGTCCCGGTAGATCAGGACTCTTTAACTAACAAAAGTTAAGGAAATAAGATGCATTATGAAATGAAGTAAAGCTAAGTGTTTATTGAATGTATGTTGAAGTGTAAGATGTAGCTTCTAACCTGTGTCCAGGAGACAGAAATAGTTCAGAGTGTAAAACATTTAACAGGCTTCAATTTCACATTGCTCTTACGGGACTGGTATAGCTGTTAATGGCTGCTTTCTATCAGTTAGAGAAATGACTAGAGGACAGATATGGTGATACCGATAATGTGTCGATGAAAATGCAGTGGCGAAACGTTTATTTAGTAATAGTCTTGAACTGTACGTGTGTTTTTGCTTGAAAGAAAACAAAAACACCTGTACCAGAACAAGCCTTTATAGGGACAATGTTTCTCTCTCAGAACTTTCCACCAAACTGTCAACGCTAACCCTAAGAAGGAACTTATTGGGACAATGTTTCTCTCTCTTAGGTCTTTCTACTAACCTGTTACCAACGCTAACCCTACAGCGAGAGAATAGGTCCACTCAGGGCCCCACTTCTCGTCCCTGCCTTTAAAGGCAGGGACGAGATCAGATCGAGAACAGATCAAGCAACACCTGACATACCTACTGGAGTATTGTGTGTATCGCTTCAAGTGGCACCCGCCTGCCTCTCTGATTACACTCCTTCATTGATTCCTGTTGGCCTTGTTGCATAACGAGACAGTCTAACGATCAATTAGTTCCTCCCACGTAACAAGCCAGATCTGTGTCCGGCTGGCATTCATCAGGGCCAGCTAAGTTGCCGTTGGATTTAACAAGTGGTTTGTAATCAGAGTTCGGTGTAATTGTGATTCGAGGGATTACGGGAAGCTATGAGCGCCCTGTTGTGAGTTCTATATGCGCGCGACTTTGTTGTCACTCGGATCGTTCCTCAATTAAGTGACAAACTAATTCTGTACCTCTACCACCCTTCCAGTGTTTTTTTTCAGAGCGGGTGTAAATTAGTTGTTAACATCGGGCAAAAGCGTTCCATTGTGTTTTCTCTTGTATACATCAAAGATTGTTAGAGTAAACGAAATAGCCAATCATAATGTTATTGTCAAAATAAACCATTGATTTAGACTAATTGGGGGCGAGACTTTAAACTCGTTAATTTTTTGCCTTTTGTCATGCGGACTGAAATATGTGTCAAAACTCAGTATTGTGAGTGTTGAAAAGACACGCACGTATTTCTGTGTGTGTGTGTATGTGTGTATGTGTGTATGTGTGTGTATGTGTGTGTGTGTGTGTGTGTGTGTGTGTGTGTGTGTTTGCGGGGGTCTGGACTAGGCTCCTCCTCGCTGGTCGCTACTGGCTGCGTGAGCCCAATCATAGTTCCTGGTCCCGCCTATTAGTTCCTAACGACTTCTAGGCTATGTATGAAGCATTGTGCACTCACAGATTTGTGTTTGTGGGGGATTGATACTTGGATTACAGAATCACCAGTTATTAACCTCTTCCTTGAGTTTTAACATACTTCTTGAGTTTTAACATACTTCTTCTTGAGTTTTAACATCTTCTTAAGTTTTAACATACTTCTTCTTGAGTTTTAACATCTTCTTGAGTTTTAACATCTTCTTGAGTTTTAACAAACTTCTTCTTGAGTTTTAGCATATTTCTTCTTGAGTTTTAGCATTGTTCTTCTTGAGTTTTAACACACTTCTTCTTGAGTTTTAACATACTTCTTCTTGAGTTTTAACATACTTCTTGAGTTTTAACATACTTCTTGAGTTTTAAGATATTTCTTCTTGAGTTTTAACACACTTCTTCTTGAGTTTTAACATACTTCTTGAGTTTTAATATGCTTCTTGAGTTTTAACATATTTCTTCTTGAGTTTTAACATACTTCTTGAGTTTTAACGTATTTCTTCTTGAGTTTTAACACCTTCTTGAGTTTTAACATACTTCTTGAGTTTTAACATATTTCTTCTTCAGTTTTAACATACTTCTTGAGTTTTAACATACTTCTTGAGTTTTAACATTCTTCCTCTTTAATTTTAACATACTTCCTCTTCAGTTTTAACATACTTCCTCTTCAGTTTTAACATTCTTCCTCTTCAGTTTTAACATACTTCCTCTTCTATTTTAACATACTTCCTCTTCAGTTTTAACATACTTCCTCTTCAGTTTTAACATACTTCCTCTTCAGTTTTAACATACTTCCTCTTCAGTTTTAACATACTTCCTCTTCAGTTTTAACATTCTTCCTCTTCAGTTTTAACATACTTCCTCTTCTATTTTAACATACTTCCTCTTCAGTTTTAACTTACCTACTCTGTAAAAGTGTGTATATGGTTTACCTCTATCACTTCCACATCCACTTTATTCTCATTCCCTACTATTCCGTTGCTGAAAAAGTACTCCCTAACATCATGGCTTTTTTTCCAGGTTTCATCCACGTTTTCCTTCCTGGTTTTTGTGTTTCGAGTAGTCTGTCCCTGGCAGACTTATCAATTTCACAGAGTATGTATATCATGAGTTGTGATTATCTGAGTGTCATCAGATACAGTTCTAGTCTTTTCTCATGCAGTGTACCTCCCACTGGTGTGACGTGGCCTGGTAGGCAACGCTCTCGCCTTACACACAGTGTCCGTGGTTCAATCCCCGGCCGGGTGGAAACATTGGCGTATTTCCTTACATCTACTGTCCCCGTTCACCTAGCAAGCAAGCAGATACCTGGGTGTTAGTCGACTGGTGTGGGTCGCATCCTGGGGACAAGATTGAAGGACCCCATTGGAAATAAGAGACAGTTCTTGATGATACACTGACTTTCTTGGGTTATCCTAGGTGGCTAACCCTCCGGGGTTAAAAATCCAAGCAAAATCTTATCTTATCGAACTCTAGACTAGTCTGGTTGTAAAGTTTTGAACCATTATAAGTTTATGAACAGTCTTGATCAGAAGAAAGAGCACGATGGCTGGCGATGCGTATTCTAAACTGGGCCTGACATGTATTATGCACACTCTAAAATATTTTTTTTTAGGTTCCTGAATGCTCTAATAATCTAATCAGTAGCGTGTTCAGTGTGATGTAGACTGCTAAGTCTATTTCCTTCATCAGTGTGTAATGTAAAGTTTGCACTCCACCTTCTGGTTCCACGATCTACATGACCTGTCTAGCTCGTTTTTGAATGAAGTCCAGCAATTTGAAACCTGTCGTTTTCTCCTTTGATAGGGAATAAGTAACAGTAGTGGTCAGAGTATCGATTCATTCCCATGCTTAAATACAGGGACTACAGAGAATAAAAGGTACAATACCGTGACCGGAATATAGGAAACTGAAAGTTCTGACAATGTTTTTGTCCGATTTGGACCATTAACGAGTCACACGAGTTCTGGCTTTGTCTCCTGGAGTGTACCTGGAGAAGGTTTCGGGGGTCAACGCCCCCGCTTCCCGGTCTGAGACCAGGCCTCGTGGTGGCTCAGGGCCCGGTCACCCAGGCTGTTGCTGCTGGCCGCACGTAAACCGACGTAAGAACCACTGCCTGGCTGATCAGGTACTATCTATAAATCCTCTTCTCATTACATTGTCAGATCCAAACTTCAGAACACTCGTGACTTGACCTGATCTTTATCTCCTCTCCCCACCTTTTCACCTTTCCTGTCTTCTGGCCTGGTTGGTTCTCTCCTATGGGGGTTTTGTCCCGCAGGGATTTTGTCATACCCCTTGTGTCATTAACTCTCTTGCAGTGTTCCTATCTTTTCTTGTTCCTTAGACTTTCTCACTATTACTACTACTACTATTTTCCACTCTTACTTTTTTCACTAACACTGCTTCTTATTGCCATGTCTATCACTGTTGTACTTCTACTGGTAATATTACCACTACTAACAACCACAAATACTACAATATTATTACTCCCTCCTTCTGTTCAACTACTCTCGTCCCAACGCCCCCTTTATATTTTCTGGCTCCCTTCTCTTCCCTCTTTTCTGTGTGATTATTTAATTAATGGTCCAAGTCGGACTGAAACGCTGTTATAAGCTTCAGTCTCTTATTTGCAGATTATTTGTTTATAGGGACAGCAAGAGCAATCTTCCAGTTGCCTCATCCCCAGTACTTGTTAAAGATCTTCGCTGTGGGGTCACACTTTGGTTGTTTCTTCAGTATGTTAGAAATATTGACGGGAACCATGGCTTCTGTTATATCTAGTTCCTTCACTGATACCTGTATGGCTATTGTTTTATCTTATAGACTAACCTGCAGTGATCCTTTGCTTTTACATTGAGATGCACAATGTAGCTCCGGTACGTCATCTGTTGGTTGACCTGTGACAAGTCATCTTATTATTTAGACCCGTGCTAGGAGACACTGTGTAGTTTCCTGACGAATAAAACACTCCTACCTTCACTTTGTTGTGTGGATGTACAGCAGTGTGGCTTGATCTCTCCTGGCTCCCATCTTTCATAGCACTGCTTCCTATTTCTCTATAAAGACGTTTTTAGCAGCTCACACTCCTCTATTACTTTTCCTCTATCCTTCCTTCAGTTTTATCACATAGTTCTCTGCAGTCATATTCCTTCGTGTGTGGATAGGGAGTTTTTTTTTTAGTCTCTTCTTTAATATTTTTTTTTTTTCAAAATTTCTTCATAACCATACATAGTGAGCATAAGTGTGTTTATGGTACTTGTCACTATGTGATATACACCTGAAAATTGAAACTTTCCCTTTGTTTACCCAGACACCGCACTGCCACACGTCTCTCTGTCTCTCCTGATCTTCTATCCTTGACTCATACACCTAGATGATACATGATAGTTCTTAATCTAGATGGTAGATAGCGCTCTCTCTCTCTCTCTCTCTCTCTCTCATCTTCCTCTTCTCTCTCCCTACCTCCCTCCCTTCCTCCCTCCCTCCCTTCCCCCTCCCTCCTCTCCCTCCCTCCTCTCTCTCCCTCCCTCCTCTCCCTCCCTCCTGATAAACTCGTGGACATTTGAGCGTCCATCTTATCGCTTTATTTTGTTTACATTTGGAGTCAAGTTGTGGGCGCTGACCCCGCGTGTCGCCAGACTGGTGTGGGCGGCGCCAGCAGCAGGGGCAACATGCCAAAACCCACACCGGGGGCCCACAGGGGCACGAAGGAAGGACAAGGACACGCTAAGAGGAAGAGTGGGAAGCAGAGAGGAAGAAGAAAGCAAAAGAGTGGGAAGGAATAAGGGGAAAGAGAAAAGAAGGGGGAAGAGGAATGGGAAAGGAGAGATGAAGAGGGAAGAAGAACGAATGGAAAGGAGAGATGAAGAGGGGAGGAGGTAGAGTGGAAATGAGAAAAAAGTGGGAAGGAGAGAGAAGGAAGAGTGAGAGGTAGAGAGATTGAGGAAAAGGAAAGCGGGAGGGAGGAGAAGCGAGAATGAAGGATGGAGAGAGAGAGAAAGGAAGAGAAGGAATGAGGGAGGATGGGTGGAGGTGGTAGAATAAGTGCAAGAAGTAGGAGGTAAAGCAGAGGAAGAAAGGTGAAGATGTATATGTAAGAGTCTAGAGTTAGTGAATGAGGGAGAGTGAAGAAGTGAGTAAATAAGTGAAATAGTAAACGAGAATAAAAACTGAGGGAGTGAGGCGTGAGTGAGAGAATAAGTAATAAACAAGAAAATGGGTAGTGAGGGAGAGAGTGGGCAGTGTAATGAATCATGAGTGAGAGAATGAGTACTCAGCAAGAAAATAAATAATAAGGGAGAGAATGAATGAGAGGGTAGAATAGAGCAGCAGCAGTAGAAAGTCGTAGTGGTGGTGGTGGCTCCACCCAGGGTCGTCACAGTGATGGTGGTGGTGGCTCTACCCAGGGTCATCACAATGGTGATGGTGGCTCCACCCAGGGTCGTCACAGTGGTGGTAGTGGGTTTACCCAGGGTCATCACAGTGATGATAGTGGCTCCACCCAGGTCCGTCACAGTGGTGGTGATGGTGGCTCCACCCAGGGTCGTGACAGTGGTGGTAGTGGCTCCACCCAGGATCGACACAGTAGAGTGGTGGTGGCTCCACCCAGGGTCGACACAGTAGAGTGGTGGTGGCTCCACCTAGGATCGACACAGTAGTGGTGGTGGCTCCACCCAGGATCGACACAGTAGAGTGGTGGTGGCTCCACCCAGGATCGACACAGTAGAGTGGTGGTGGCTCCACCCAGGATCGACACAGTAGAGTGGTGGTGGCTCCACCCAGGATCGACACAGTAGAGTGGTGGTGGCTCCACCCAGGGTTGTCACAGTAGAGTGGTGATCGTGGTGGCTCCACCCAGGGTCGCCACAGTAGAGTGGTGATCGTGGTGGCTCCACCCAGGGTCGTTACAGTAGAGTGGTGATCGTGGTGGCTCCACCCAGGGTCGTTACAGTAGAGTGGTGATCGTGGTGGCTCCACCCAGGGTCGTTACAGTCGAGTGGTGGTGGCTCCACCCAGGGTCGTTACAGTAGAGTGATGGTGACTCCACCCATGGTCGTCACAGTAGAGTGGTGGTGGTGGCTTCACCCAGGGTCGTCACAGTAGTGGCGGTGACTCCACCCAGGGTCGACACAGTAGAGTGGTGGTGACTCCACCCAGGGTCGACACAGTAGAGTGGTGGTGACTCCACCCAGGGTCGACACAGTAGTGGTGGTGATTCCACCCAGGGTCGACACAGTAGTGGTGGTGACTCCACTACTGTGTCGACACAGTAGAGTGGTGGTGGCTCCATCCAGGGTCGACACAGTAGTGGTGGTGACTCCACCCAGGGTCGACACAGTAGAGTGGTGGTGGCTCCACCCGGGCTCGACACAGTAGAGTGGTGGTGACTCCACCCAGGGTCGTCACAGTAGAGTGGTGGTGGCTCCACCCAGGGTCGACACAGTAGAGTGGTGGTGGCTCCACCCAGGGTCGACACAGTAGAGTGGTGGTGGCTCCGCCCAGGGTCGACACAGTAGAGTAGTGGTGACTCCACCCAGGGTCGACACAGTAGAGTGGTGGTGGCTCTGCCCAGGGTCGACACAGTAGAGTAGTGGTGACTCCACCCAGGGTCGTCACAGTAGTGGTGGCTCCACCCAGGGTCGACACAGTAGAGTGGTGGTGGCTCCACCCAGGGTCGACACAGTAGAGTGGTGGTGGCTCCGCCTAGGGTCGACACAGTAGAGTGGTAGTGGTTCCACCCAGAGTCGTCACAGTAGTGGTGGTGGCTCCACCCAGGGTCGACACAGTAGTGGTGGTGACTCCACCCAGGGTCGACACAGTAGAGTAGTGGTGACTCCACCCAGGGTCGTCACAGTAGTGGTGGTGGCTCTACCCAGGGTCGACACAGTAGAGTGGTGGTGGCTCCACCCAGGGTCGACACAGTAGAGTGGTGGTTGCTCCGCCCAGGGTCGACACAGTAGAGTGGTGGTTGCTCCGCCCAGGGTCGACACAGTAGAGTAGTGGTGGCTCCACCCAGGGTCGTCACAGTAGAGTGGTGGTCGTGGTCGCTCCACCCAGGGTCGTCACAGTAGTGGTGGTCGTGGTGGCTCCACCCAGGGTCGTCACAGTAGAGTGGTGGCTCCACCCAGGGTCGTCACAGTAGAGTGGTGGCTCCACCCAGGGTCGTCACAGTAGAGTGGTGGTTCCACCCAGGGTCGTCACAGTAGAGTGGTGGTCGCGGTGGCTCCACCCAGGGTCGTCACCTTGCTCAAGACTCGTGCATGATTTTCCCGAAGTCTTAATTTATTCTCTCATATTTATATACTCTCAGCCACCCACCTACTCAAGGACCCGTCGTGCAGGCATGGGGCGGGTCCTGCCAGCAGGCAGGTAGATAAGACATGGCCAGCTAGCCAGCAGGTAGATAACAGCTGCAGGAGGCAGGTCGAAGGTGAAGGTAGATAAGACAGGGTGAGCTAGCAAGCAGGTAGATAAGAGAGAAGCAGGAGGTAGGTCCAGAGTGAAGGTAGATAAGACAGGGTGAGCTAGCAAGCAGGTAGATAAGAGAGCAGCAGGAGGTAGGTCCAGGGTGAAGGTAGATAGGGTGAGCTAGCAAGCAGGTAGATAAGAGAGCAGCAGGAGGCAGGTCCAGGGTGAAGGTAGATTAAGGCAGTGTCGTCTATCAAGCAGGTAGATAAGAGAGCAGCAGGAAGCATTCGAAAGATGTAAGTAGATATGTATAGTGACAGCAGCTGTTTGACAGTCACTGTCAAATTCACATATTGCTATAATCACCTACCGAAGATTATCATATTTATAGAGAAACGCTAAACCCGTAAAGGGTGATGCATGACCTTGGAAATAGGAGGGTGACTAGTAATGACTCGATCTCAGGAAGAGCAGGATGCCTCCAGTTCCTTGCATCAATAACCCTTTCCAGGTTTTAAGGCAGCCTCCATGAAGGGTATTGGAGGGATACGCGAGAAAACGTACAATAAACTCGTTTGGTGGAATACAGATATATGTAATATATATATATATATATATATATATATATATATATATATATATATATATATATATATATATATATATATATATATATATATATATATATATATATTTCATAAGAAGTTTGACAAGCACGTGTAGAGATGTCATCACCATTATGGAAGGCTGTTTCATCTCGACACAGTTCTGCAGAACAAGTTGTTATGGGAAAACATATGGCTCAGCGTAGGGCTTTATCATGTCATGATAACAACGTTACTTGACGATATCTTCATTGCCCTACTGAAGTCTCCCGGCTGCTCAGGCTGACATAGTTCAACACCTTGTATGTTACCAGTCCTGTGTGATGGAATTTGATATAGAAAACTCACCTTCCCGTCAGATTAGTGTGAAATGAAAACCTATTGTAATTCTTCTCCACTCTGGCAGGATTGTTAATCTTTTCTTTCTGTCTAATGAATACTTAAGATGACAAGTAACTCATACAGACTTCCTTTTCCATTCAGTAACCGTACCTCTAATTCTGTTAAATTTCCTTTCCAAAATTCAGAATAAGAGATGCCAAGCCAATGATGATCCTTTTCAAATCATTTGTTCACTCTAGGCTGGAATATTGCTGAACATTTAACATCTCTGTTCAAACCGGTGAAACTGAAGATCTAGAGTGTACAGAGAACCTTTACTACACATAATAAGTTTATCAAACACCTCAACTACTGGGAACGCTTGGCAGCGCTTGACATGTACTCGCTGGAACGCAGGCGAGAGAGATGTATCATAATCTACACTTGGAAAATCCTAGAACGGATGGTCCCGAATCTACACACAGAAATCACTCCCTACGAAAGTAAAAGACTGGGCAGGCGATGCAAAATACCCCGAGTGAAAAGTAGGGGCACCAATTGGTACACTAAGAGAAAACACCATAAGTGTCCTCCGGGGCCCAAGACTGTTCAATAGCCTCCCACCAGGCATAAGGGGCATTACTAATAGGCCCCTGGCTGCCTTCAAGAGGGAGCTGGACAGTTACTTAAAGTCGGTGCCGGATCAGCCGGGCTGTGGTTCGTACGTTGGACTACGTGCAGCCAGCATTAACAGCCTGGTTGATCAAGCCCTGATCCTCCGGGAGACTTGGTCGTGACCAGACCGCGGGATGTTGATCCCCGGAATACCCTCCAAGTAGACTCCAGGTAGACCTAGGAGGTCTGGTCTGAGACCAGGCCGTGGAGATAATCCACAGAACCGCTAACACTTAACACACTTGTATGTACGTTGAAATGTTGATGATATGACAACGTTGATATGTTGATTTAAAGGGTATATAGATATGGGCATGTAGGTACTGTATGTTGATGAGGGCATGTTGATAGTAAGTGCATGTAGGTATGTGATGAGGCCATGCAGATACGTTAATAATGGCATGTTGATAAGAACATGTGAATATGTTGATATGGACACTAGAATGTAGATGGTAGGGGTAGGTATATAGAGGCAGCTTCAATTAGAAGTCATAAAGATCAGGAGAATTATGTCATATGCAGGTAGATTAGTGACAGAAGTAAGGTAAGCTAGGAGGTAGGTAGAGTGAGAAGCAAGTATATTGGGAGATAAGTGTCGGCAAGCAGAAGCAGTAAATAGGTAGAAGCAAGCAGGACCGAATCAGAAGGTAAAAAGGCAGCCTCACAACCTTTTAGCAAGCTGGCAGGTAGCAGCTATTCGACTAGTGACAAAAAGGCAGTGAGTCAGTAGATAGGAAGGCCAGGCATCAGCAGCACACATCTGAGTATGCTTGCAAGCAGGCAGGAAGTAGGCAATGGGACTCTCAGACACAACAGAATGCCAGTAGGGAAGCAGACAGAGAGACAGATACCTAGAAAGACGTGCTAGCAGGCAAAGTAGGAAATGAGGTGCTTTAACACAGAACGCTAGTAGACGTAAGGAACATTAAGTCAGAGAGAGAGAGAGAGAGAGAGAGAATTGAGGTGTGATGGTGGTGGAGTTGCGGAGGTGTTCAGATTGTTCACGTTGTACCCTGCCTCCCACGACCTTGACGTACCATGAGCTGACCTCCCATGTCATGTAGCCCATGTTAATACTGCTGCCCCCATCATGAACCTTAGCTACAAATTAATGTATGGCGTGGCTGGGACCTGTGACCTTGTGGGCGGATGGCTGGCACTTCCCATCTGACACTGCCCCCACACTGCTTTTATTCGCCTTTAAAGTTTACGAGATACCATACTAGTGGCACACTTACTTCTCTCTCTTAATGCCATGGATCACACTCCCACGTCTCATAAGGTCACTCGGAATACTCTTATCACTCACACTCATGTTTATTGAGTTTGATAAAAACAGTGTGTAGCAGCCAGTACAAGGAGGTAAGTGTAAGAATATTCAGCATCTTTCCAGAGAGTTCTACTGTGCTCTCGTGTGTGTGTGTGTTTTCATAAAAAGCACCCAGACATCTAATTTACCTCCGTTTTCTGGTATCTGCTCTTTTATACATCAGTCAGTCATTCCTATGACCACTTTATATTGAGTGTGTGTATATATATGTATATGTTTCTAACTTTCACGTCAGGTGATGAAGGATCCTGTTTTGATAATCAGTTTTCACAAGTCTTATGAATTTTCAGCCTTCACGTCACGACATATGTATCTTTTATTATTGGTATCAAATACTAACGCTGCTCTTACCTATGTTCAGCAGTATTAAGTTGTGTTTAGGTCAGTTTTAATATGGTTCGGTTTGAGTTTAATATGGCTCTCTTAGAGTGCTAAATAGTGTTGGTCTGACTTTATAACCTTTTATATCATGAAAATCATTAAACAAGATGAAGAGCAAACATTTATTGTGAGAATGTCTCTCTCAATGCAGTGCTTTATCATACCATGTTAATTCTCTTTAATAAGCGAAAAATCGATTTTGTTTCAAGAGCATTTAAAATGTTTTGCAATTGTTTGTAAAAGGCCGCATCTTAGAAGACTATATTTTAACTGCCTTTTAGGATGAGCATAGCTAAAAGGAGTAACGGAAACATTATTGGAATACTCAAGTAAGTGTATATTGAACCTAAGAAAAACCCAGCAACCCTGCCAGTCTAAAACGTTTAGCAGGCTTCCGTTTTCACATACTTATGACAGCACAATAGTTTTCCTGGATGGTTACTCCTTCCATTCTTTCCCATCCCCTTCTCTCTCTCTCTCTCTCTCTCTCTCTCTCTCTCTCTCTCTCTCTCTCTCTCTCTCTCTCTCTCTCTCTCTCTCTCTCTCTCTCTCTCTCTCTCTCTCTCCTGCAATGTGGCGTAATATTTTTTTGTTAAATTGTATTTTTTTATTTGTTGGACCTGGTGTACTACATGCACACCAGGTCAACAGAAGAATGAATGGTTCAAGTCCCTGTCCATTCTTCAGTTTAGTTGAGTTTATGGCTCATATGTCTATGAGGAGTATGAAAAAACAGATGTACCATGAAAGCGTCTGGGACTGTGGGATGAGACAGTAGGGTCACAGCTAGTGCCTCTGTTACAACCACTTCACTGAAGCACTGGTTGTAAAATCATCCTATTGTTAACTCTGTAGCTAACAATAGGGGGTAACTAGAAAACTGTTATACGTGCTATATACACGTATAATAGTTTTCCATTCGACTTATCTTGGGGATATTCCGTATTTTCTGGAAAGAAAATACGGAATATCCCTAAAAAAAAGTCTTGGAAAATCGGCCTGCGCCTTATATGCTCAAGGTCGGGGTTAAGGGTAGGCTTTGGTTAGGCTTTAGCGTAAAGTAAGAGCATAATTAACCCTTGAATATGATTAATGATTTACCGTTATGATACTTCTGTTGTGCGCCTTCTATGCCGGAAAATACGGTATATATTTTTTTAACCATGCTGGTTTCCCGTCGACCAAAAAAAAAGAAACACTTTCACCATCATTTACAATATCTCTTTTTTACCAGAGGCGCGCGGAGATACAACAATTTAGATGTCCTTCAAAAGAGCAAATATCCCAACCCCCCCGTTTAGAGTACAGGTACTGTACTTTCAATGATATTTTGTTTGTGGAAAAGTTACTTTACAAGTATTGTCATGAGAAAATACAATGGGGATAATTTCTTGTATAAACAAACTGGACATTAGATAGACGACATTTTCTGATACTAAGTTCATTTTCCACAAGCCAGGAGTTGAAGGACTTTTTAGTGTGCCCAATGTATAACTTGAATTATGTATTGATTATATGGACGATTACGTCAAAAAAAAGACAACGAACTATCACTCTACGGAATGCAATAAGATCACAGTGAACAGGTGTTATAACAATATACTAAACTACCGTGAAAAAAATAGTGAAATTCCAAGCGTTTTCGTGATTTCTCACATTAACAAGGACTTTAGGGAATGTGTAAAAAGACAAATGATTATCCTATATAATGGCCACTGATAAAGTTTGTGACTAAATTACCATTCATTAAAAAAATAAAATGGCATTCAGATCAATATTTTGATTATACTTAAGTTTAAATTTACTCTTCATATATTTGAATGCAACATTAAATTCCTATCTAAAACGTATATTAATTTTGTCTCATTCTTCATTACAATGTTTAGTGGCTCGGTGTTCTTGAATACTGTGTACTTAACTGTCCACTTATTGGGGAATATAAATATAGACAGTATAATAACTTACGTGATATGTCAAGATATCTTATTAATGAAAATAAGATATCAGACTCATTAAGCAGATTTCCAAAATTTGCTTGAAACAGATAAGCGAACTGTAGATATCTTAATCCAGATGTACTACTGTAAACTCTTGTGGGGCCTAGTTCCTTGGAATTTTGTATATCCATATGCTCGTGCGCTACCGTCCACGGGATGGGTATGAAGAACACAATAAACTAGCCGTTTCGGCTGCAGGATGTAATTTTGATAAGATTGGGCATGCAACTCTCGCAACCAAATTCTTAGAGCAGGTCTTTCACATTTAATTTATTTTAATTTAAAATTTTAGATTAAATTTTGCCTTTAAATTTTACCTAACTGACCAGGCTATCAGTCTGGTCAGTTAGGCTGTTTGCGCTAGTGGCCGGCTGGCCCACATAGCAATCACAATCCGGCTGATCCAGCGCTTGTAGCAGCTGACCAGCTTCTTGAGAATTTGTACAACGTTTCGCTTATTATTATTTTGATTTTGCAACCGAAGCAGATGATTTATTGTGCATCCCATATGTGCAAGAGCATATGGATACAAAACAGGCCTAGGAACTAGGCCCCAAAAGGGTTTGCAGGAGTACATCTGGATTTATATCTACACTTCATTCATCTGTTGCAAGCCAATTTAGGAAATTTGTTTAATATGTTTGGGATCATATTTTTCATTATTACTTAATAAATACTTAATAAAGACCAGTGTTGGGTGAACCGTTGTCTGGAGTACTAAATAAAAACCAGAGTTGGGCGAAACATTCTGTGGAATACTCACTTAAGACCAGTGTTCAGCGAAACGTTGTACAAGTGAAGGACTTCACTGTACGTATTTATTTATTTTTCACCAAGACCTAAGTTATTTTACACGGTGATAAAATCAGGTGTTCTCGCCAGAGCTTTGGGTAGACCAGGAACATTACCGTCGTATCTGGATCATCAACGACATATCTAGATTATCAACATATCTGCAACATCTACGTCATATCTGGAATATCATTGTTATGTCTGAAACATCTTCGACATATCTCGAACATCAGCCACACCCACCACCACAACACAGCCACACCCACCACCACATTTCTCAACTACACTTAACACCACAATTCAGCCACACTCATTACCATAACTCTCAACCACACCCACCACAGCTCTCGACCACACCCACCGCCACAGCTCTCAACCACACCCACCACCACAGTTCTCATCCACACCCTTTACCACAACTCAACCACACCCACCACTGCAACATTTAAACATACTTATGCAAGCTACCTGCTGTTCTTGGCTTGCTGTGGTGCTGTGGGCTCAGTTTGAACTAAATGACCTTTGCCAAGTTGAGTTCACCCCAAGACCTTTATTGCTCGAAAAAAAACTCCATATATCAAGATAGGACGCAGTTGTTCAGGCCGTCGAGGCTCCCAAATATCTAATTATTACATTCATAAGGGAGCAGTAGACCTGTAGGGGTCATACAACGCCTGGAGGAATGGCACTTAGGTTCAGCATAAGGAGCTTTTGGATCAAGAGCCTCTTTCCAGCATCAAGGAACCTTCTTTGAGGAGTCCAACTTACCGAAGACAAAAGTATCTTCCACTAATTGTGGTTAGTTGTGGGTGTGTGTGAGTTATTAATTTATTATTCAGTTCGTCTCCAGTATGTCCTTAGACCCTCTAGTCAGTCTAGTGGGTGCCTTGTTGCTGGTGAAGAGCTCATGTTTCAAGGAATCGGAATTTTTCTTCCTCGATATAAGTGATTATCTCCCATTCCTATATAGCCTCAGTAATGCTGAAGGAATTCTGGCGCTCAGTTTACTTCTAATGTGCATCGTACGTGGCACCCATGTCAAAGCTTGTTTATTTTGTATTCCCAAGAGTATTTTGTATGTTGCAATCATATCTCTGTGGTGTATTCCTGCAGCTGGCTAGGTGAGAGTAACACTGATGCTGCTTGCTCAAAGATCCGTCTTGCAAATGTAATATAAACCATTTTGTTTGCATATGGCGCTGGTATTTTGTATGCTTCGAGGGACAGATATGGTACGATGTTTGCTTCCTTAATATTTTTTTAACTTTATGACTCCAGCTGATATATTGTCTTCTACTTTTATTAGTCCTGGTTTCAATCATTTAAATTGGTTGAGATTGAACTTCGATAGTTACATGACTAATCATTCCTACACCCTTTCCAGGCTTTCTTGTAGACAGTTCCGTAAAATCACTATCTATATGTACCATTCTAAAATTCTGATTTATCCACGAAGTAAGAATTAGGTCCCCTTAGGCAGAAGTGGCAGTGGGACTGTTTCCTATCTTTCAGTTTTGGTTGTATCTATACTCATACTTACCGTTCCTCTTAATACGTTCACTTGGTGTTCATCTTCTGTGGGACACTGCCTCAACAAACTTTCTACTAGTCATAGAACTTTAAGTATGACCACTTTTAAATTTCCTGGCTGATCTGTATAGCGTTTCATACATCTGTAAAGTTTATGATGCGGCAGTATTTGCCATCTCAGAAGCTATACTACGTGCTGTATGAAGAAGTTCATACACTCCAGGTGTTCCACTGGTCTCTTGCTTGTTATCACTTCATTACGTTACATGGTATCATAATACTGATGGTATACAATATCGAGAAGTTAATGAATAAGACATGTTCAACACTTGGGTATCTTTATTACAAAACTTTTCACTTGCACAGGAGGCTTCTTCAGTCTAATACGAGCGAATATAACACTGGAAGTAGTAGAAGCACTTCTACCATTTTTAGTTTGTATTTGACTGAAGAAGCCTGTTGTGCAGGCGAAAGTTCCGGCAGAAAAGAGACCCAAAGTGTTTGCAAATGTGTCTTAGCCATCCACTTGCAAGATATGTTTGCCAGGGGCAGTGATCTGTAGTTTAATGACTTCTGTCTGGTTGTGCGAGAAGAGTTTGTCTCTCTTGATTATTAAGAAGAGGGTAAGCCTCCATGAAGACTGCGCCGAATGACTCAGGGATTTAGAGCTCCATGTCAGTATAATATATAATCTCATCTCTTGAAAATGGGGTATTACCGCTTTACTATGTTTACATTAAAAAAAAAAAGTTATTTCCAATGAAACTGAATTGGGCATTCAACTTTCATGTATGTCCCCCGGCTTTAACCCTGCCCCCACCCTCATGTCGACGAGTGTATCCTAGTTGAATCCCAATAAGCAGGGTGGCGCGTGCAGCTCCTGTGGGTGCCGTAGGTGCTTGTGTTCCTAATTCCGCCATGCTGCCGCAGAAAGGGGCGACCACTAACGAGGGATAAGTTTTCTCTTGCCCGCGTACGCTAAATGTTTGAATTTCACAGAGGGTGCTTAGCACAAGGATTGGTGGAGGTTTGATCCTCTGTCCGTAAATTGCGGCCTGGTCATATCAGTCAGGCTGTTGCTACTTATACTCACCGTTTCCTGCTTGTATGGGTCGTGTCTTAGCTCCTGGTTCCACCTTTAAGGGTTTGCTATTTATAGTTTGTGCATTTAGGGGTTGCTATTTAAAGAATGTGTATTAAGGGGGTTGCTATTTACAGGATGTGTAGTAAGGGGTTGCTATTTACAGGATGCGTATTAAGGGGTTGCTAGTTACAGGATGTGTATGAAGGGGTTGCTAGTTACAGGATGTGTATGAAGGGGTTGCTAGTTATAAGATATGTATTAAGAGTTTGCTATTACAGGATGTATATTAAGAACTTGCTATTACAGGGTATGTATTATAAGCTTGCTATTACAGGATATATTAAGAGGTGTATATTAAGGATT
Source organism: Cherax quadricarinatus (assembly GCF_038502225.1). NCBI lineage: Eukaryota > Metazoa > Arthropoda > Malacostraca > Decapoda > Parastacidae > Cherax > Cherax quadricarinatus. The sequence continues at coordinate 8,066,128 of NC_091358.1, forward strand.
GCTTCATCAAGGTTCAACACTTGGAGCCTGGGAACAGCAAGTGACCCATGACTAATCACTACATAAGATCTCTAATTCGTCCTTGGCTTTCCCTGTTAGTGGGATGATAATGAATTACAGCAGAGGTTGCGGAGAATCCTCATTGTACGAGAGTACAAGGGAATTCCCAGCGCGCAGTTATTAATGCGTCGTACAAGGAACGCATTTAGCATGCATGGCGGTTAGCGTGAAGCAGATTAAGGTGGTTTGTGTGCGCTCAACAACCTTACTATAACCACACATGGGGTTTGGGTACTCTGAAACCCCACACGGATATGAATACAACCCCACGTGACTCAGCAACTCCAGCCAACACAGAATAGAAAAAAACAGGAATTGTGCGATTAAAGTTTTGTGGTGATACCTGAGTACTGCAGTGGTGATAGTTAAGAGTAGTGAATCTGAGGAAATAGAGACGTGTGTAACACGAAGACGTTTCGCTAACCAGTGGCTTTTTCAGTTCAGTAGAGGGATGATATACGAAGACAGTAGAAGATGAGGTAACCAGTCCCTCAGCTTTGCAGGACTGTGCACTGAAGACAGTGGCAGATGTGGAAATCAGTCCCTCAGTCTGGAAGTCGGGGTTTAGTCCACTGTCTTCTGTGATGAATTAGACACGTGCTACATCTGGGTATCTTTATTCTGTAAACGATTCACCAACAGAATAAAGATACCCAGATGTTGTACATGTATTTAATTCATCATCTAGTCAGTATTACATACCACTGATATACACTGTCTTCTGTGTATAGTTCTACAAGGCTAAGATACTGGTTACCTCATCACATACTTTCTACGTATATCGTCTCTGTACTGAATTGAATAAAGGCGAAACGTCTTTAAATCAAGTTACCCAGGTGTTTCACATGTATGGAATTCCTTGTTTTGTCGGTATTATATACAAATATTGGATTATTTTATTACAGAATGATAGTTTAAGCTTTGGCCTTTGTAATCTGGAGTGTTGAGGTTATTAAACACCTTTATTAATGAATTTAAACCTAACTCACGAAATCGTAATGCCACGATTGCAAACAAACCATACCACGCGACGGTCTGGAGTTTTGAGACTCTCTGATCGCGGGTTCGATCCCCGCCCGTGGTATGGTTAATTTAAACCTAAGTCAGGAACTTAGCCTAGCATGAATCCTAGTGCTATAAAGCACATAGTTTAAGAATGTTATTACTGTGTTCATGTATTCTGAATTTTACAAGGGGAAAACCGTTGTTACAATTAGAAGATTTTCTGTAAACCCTGAAATTTTAATCTTATCTATAAAACTGCATTTCCCTGCCTGCTTTTTTTCGGCTGGCAAGTCTTATATTATAATGATATACTTTGTGCATTCATTGAGACTGGTATGCTGACCAGTCGTGAGAGAACCTTGGACTTAAGCTCACCTCCAGTTTAATATTGATCTAGAACTTGCAGTTAATGATCAACTTGGCATTGTAAGGTTAAAAAGCCAGACACCAAGACTCAATGTTGTCGTGGTTGGCAGTGGCAAGAGGGGTGACAGGACCTTGACGTTTCTCTCTCTCTCTCTCTCTCTCTCTCTCTCTCTCTCTCTTTCTCTCTCTCTCTCTCATGTTCACACCATAGCATTTGTAACGCATTTTATTTTGTTAGCAACTTCTGGCAAGTAATGGAACGATACCAAGAGTTTTTTCCGACACCGATATTCAGTTTTAGGCCTATAATGATACTCAATTTTAGGCCGATATTGATGCTCGGTTTTAGGCCGATTCCGACCATCAATGATCCGATAGCACCAATACAACATTTTGGCACGTCCTTATTAGTAATAGTAGTCCTGGACGCCATCTTTCAGGCCTTCAATGTATAAAACTCTGTGTTCCTCCTGCATCTGCTAATGTATGTGCATAAAGAAAGTTAAGAAAACGATGGAAGAGTAGGGAGGATATCAGTCACCCGCGTCTCCATGATACATCAGTTTAATTTTGGAGAATCAGGTTTATCAAATTGTGGGGTGTTACTTTGATGGTGTTTCCTGCCTCCCTTCTCCAAGACACTTGCCACGCTATGTAATGTATGAATATTATGAATATTCAAACAGTCCTAGCGAAATATCCAAATATTTGTTGTCGAAGCCTTGTCATCTACTCCGAGGCTATGGGTCCCCACAATTTGGGCTAGAGGTTGTTACCTAGTGGTTTCCTGGAGTCGTTTCCGGAGATCATCGCTCCTGTGGCCCGGTCCCAGACCAGACTAGGTGGACCCTATCCCTACAACTAAAATTTTATTTCTTATATGATTTTTAGTATATGTGATTTTTAGATTGATATTTTTTGATGTATTTATTTTTTTGTGAGTTAATGTTTTATTTATATTTTATGAAACGAATATTTTTCAATATTTGATTTTCGATATATATATATATATATATATATATATATATATATATATATATATATATATATATTATATATCGTGCCGAATAGGTAAAACTGGTCAATTAGCAAGAACTCATTTAAAATTAAATCCTTTCTAAAATTTTCTTTTATGCAAAATAATTTATGTTATTGTAAAAAATAATTTTGTACCAAAAGAACCTTAGGAAACTTACCTAACCTTATTATAACAAGCTCAATTTAATTTAACCTAATCCAACTAAATATATCTTAATGTAAGTTTACAATAATATAATAATAAACAAACAAAATGAAATATCTTTTTTTCGTTTGGTTCAGAATGATTTTTGAGAAATTATTGCATACACAAATTTTAGCTTACCTTATTCGACAAAAAGAGCGTTGATATTTAAGCCAAAATCGCAAGTTTTATCTATTCGCCACGACATACATACATATATATATATATATATATATATATATATATATATATATATATATATATATATATATATATATATATATACATTATATATATATATATATATATATATATATATATATATATATATATATATATATATATATATATATATATACATTATATATATATATATATATATATATATATATATATATATATATATATATATATATATATATATATATATATATATATATATATATATTTATTTATTATTGTGCCCACGAACGAGTGGTATTGATCAATAACAACACTGCGACTATCCAAGGACTCGAACCCATGCTGCTTGGGCCTGCCTCAAAGTGGGCGAAAACTCATGACGCCTTAATCCCCTGGACCATACAATCCATATATATATATATATATATATGTAATATATATATATATATATATATATATATATATATATTTATATATATATATATATATATATATATATATGTAATATATATATATATTTTTTTTTCAACAAGTCGGCCGTCTCACACCGAGGCAGGGTGACCCAAAAAAGTATATATATATATATATATATATATATATATATATATATATATATATATATATATATATATATAATGAGCTTTTTACAATTTATATTCTTACGATTATAAATTGAGTTTTTTTGGTAATGAAGAACAATTAATGGGGCATTTGTATAGTTATCAGTAATAAGACGTGGTTGTTACATGGAGTGGCGCCTGAGGTTATAGGTACGGGCGTGGGAGCCAGAGGGCGTGGTGGGGCGTGGGAGCAGGTAGGCGCCTTCCGTCTCACTGGTGAGTTGAGTAGCAAGACCCAGTTGGCCGGGATCACACCACCTCTCGCCAGCTGTCTCTGCCAAGTACCAGAGGGGGTCTGTGCTGGCTCTCACCGCCCACACCCACGACCCCACCATCAACCACCAGCATCAGTATGAAGGTGGAGGAGACTCTCACTGAGAGTGGGGTGAAGGAGCCTCACACACTAATGAAGGTGGAGGAGCCTCACACTAGTGAAGGAGCCTCACACACTAGTGAAGGTGGAGGAGCCTCACACTAGTGAAGGAGCCTCACACGCTAGTGAAGGTGAGAAGACTGACACACTAGTGAAGTTGAAGAAGACTGACACACTATTGAAGGTGATGGAGGCTGACACACTAGTGAAGGAGAGGGGGGTACAAAGCCCCACCACTGATGAACTTTTTATTAAGTATCCCTGAGGTATTACCTTTAAATGGTTGCCTGAGTTTATTTTTCTCTTCCTCCAAGTTTCTGTTTATAACTTGAGAATGCCTCATCCGATCGACTTTAAATTTTCGACACTGGTGTACAGTAACAGGGGAAACTGTTCGTATAGTTATTGACATGTGCAGGTGTTTTCCGGTCAGTGTCATGTAGGCTATTCCTAGATTCCTTGAACGGTTTTGATAACTTTTTCTAATTGTCTGTAAACATTCAACACTAGTGTATCCTACAGAAGGTAGCAGAAGCAGGAGAGTTGTAAAGACGATGTAATCAGTCCATTACCCTTGAAGACGTAGTTTTGAGGTGGTCAGTTCCTTAGTCTGAAGAAGAGTTCTGCTCCATAGTGGGTATTGTATGGGTATTGTGTATCTCTGCAACACCAGAGACAGTAGTTGTTTTGACGTGATCAGTCCATCACCCATGGTAGGTGGTTAGTCCCTCAGCATACGACCAGACCTCATATATCAGAGCAGAAACAAGGTGAAGCAGCTGTAGCTGATGTCACAGATGAGCATGCCTCCACTAGTGGATGTAGGTCATGCTAAACAACTTGTTTAGCAAAGGAGTTGGTTAAGAAGACTTCCACTGTGTCCCTTTACCATGGTATAAGGGTACTGTACCAGGTGCAGGGTATCTCTTATTCCCTTGATCATGATCACAGAAATGCCAGGTTTTAGAATTGTTGTTAATAAGTGTCAGGCGAGGCTATAACAGTCACTGTCACTGGCGATGGGGCGACTTTTTTCAGTTTTTTTTTATTTCAGACTAGATACAGCCGCAGTGTTCAGTGAATTATTCTATAATTCTATATGGGAGTTACATTTTAGGCACAAAAGTTAGCTATGTGATGTAAATGGTTTAGAAAACAGACACGTTGAAGAATGTGACACTTGTGCAACATTTGGGAAGAGACTGATGACCTTTAAGTCTCCTCATTATTGCGATGTTCTCTGTATTGCAGTGAACAAGCCACTGACTGGCGAAACGTTGACTCAGTAAAGATTCCCAGATGTTGCACAAGTATTTCTTCAAAAGTTAGCTATGTTTAGTGGTCATACTTCACACAAAATGGGGTTAATGCAAACTGTAATGAAATTTGAGAACTAAGCCGCGAGATTTCTAATAAATAACAAAAAGGCACAATACCGTGACTGGAACGATACACAAATAACCCGCACATAAAAGACAGAAGCTTACGACGACGTTTCGGTCCGACTTGGACCATTGACAAAGTCACAAAGTCAAAGTGTGACTTTGTCAATGGTCCAAGTCGGACCGAAACGTCGTCGTAAGCTTCTGTCTTTTATGTGCGGGTTATTTGTGTACCGCGAGATTTCAGTAGAATGATGAAAATACAACCAAGCATGATGTATATTTAGGATGCTGTTTCATGGAGGCAGGGGAGTGGTGACTTTGAAGGACAAGATATGTGACTGCCCTTTGTCAAAGAGCTGTCAGTTATCTCAGTACGTTGAGGGAAAGGGCGGGGGGGAGGTTATTATTACTTTGAAGGTCGACGAGTGCCATGACGGTGCCAGCGGAAGCGGAAGACTACACATGTCTCAGACAACGGTGACTCCGAGAGACGATGGTACTGAAAGAACAGTCTTTCTGGCGGTGGATGAGTAGAGGAGTGTGAGAGCAAATCTGAAGAATGTTGTGGAGAAATCTACCTTCAACAGAGGGCATACAAATCACCATTATCGACGGAATGCACGAAACGGTAATGGAAGATAGATAGCTGACTTGGAGGTGTGGAGAATCTCTCACCAATGTTCTCCTTGGAGAGCTTAGCGTTCCAGAAGTAAAATGGGAGATGATAAACAACAGTGTACCAGAAATAGTACCAGGAAATACTCTGGCCCAACAAGCACCTATGTAATTCCTAAGACTGTTTCTAGAAAAGCAAAATACACTAGATTTCATCTTCACAAACAGTGACCTAATCAGAGACGTAAGTCTTTATCACAATCTCACTGAAGGGCATAAAACATATTTATGCTTTATCTTATGATAACATAAGAGATAGCCAACGGGAAGGGATGTTTAATAAATTCAATTTCAATAGTCCAAGAATTCTCTGGGATGAAATAAACAAGGATTAACTGTTATTCTTAACCCATGTAAAAGCCGAATGCAAAAATGTACAAAGGTCTGTTTAAAATATTTCCCGCAAAGAAAGCCTAAAAGGAAATAGTCATAGAAAACATAGGAAGCTTTACTGAAGAAAAAGGCTATCAAATATCACACAAAAAGAAAAAAAATACATTGAGAAATTGCAGATATAGAGCGTAAACTAAATAAAACACTCATACCGGACAAACGGAACAAAAAGGCATGAAGAAAACTGGAAAACCTAAATATTTTCTAACAAAAAATCCTAGTATAAAGACTTCTTCCAGTATTGGTCCTCTACACAAAGCAGACTCAATCACGTGTGAGGAGACCGCAGGAGCTCTATCTTGAAAGAACAATATGACTCCCTGAGCAATTCAGTCGACACCATCGAGTTGAAGACCTTGAAAATTTCTTTATTAACTGTCTCTACCCTATGAATTATACTGTATATGTGGCATCAGCACAGATACTTCAAAAATGATACGAGCAGCATACCCTTTCAAGTATCACCTGGTCCCGATTCCTGGAATTCTGTATTTGTAAACAAATGCATAGTACCAATAGCACAAGTACTGTGTTGTTTGGAGGACTTAATTCAGGTGAAATTCCAGAGGCCATAAAAATTACAGACTTAGCCTCTTATAATTGATTCAGCAGAAACATGACAAAAAAGGCTACAGACCAGGAGTAAAATCATATCACTCTAAAATTCTTAAAAAGGGTGATAAGACTCCTGTATGACCTACACAACTTATTTTGACCTACGCAACATATTTTAACATGGATTTAATGCACGAAGATCATGTTTACCACAACTATAAGATTATTATGATAAACTTACTGAGGCTTCGGAAGGGAAACAAAAAATAAATATGGTTTATACGGATTTTTGCTATTAAATATTTAAAGATTAGTGGTGACAAAGCATCTGCTGATCACGAAGCAGAAGAGAAATTCATTGATGTGTTTGCCAAGATTGTTACTGATGAAAATCTAACAGCGTAGTCTGAATCTGCATTTATCTTCTTTTTGTATGCAGTTATTTTTTTTTTTTTTGGTACAGTGCCGTGTTTAGAATTGGGTCTCATCCCCAAGCTGTTACATTTTATAGATGCAAATATTCCAAAATCCGAAATACTTCCGGTCCCAAGCATTTTGGATAAAGGATTCTCAACTGTATATGTTTCCATGATATTTGAAGGCCTGATTTACATACTACCATAACAATTTATTGGAGTGAGAGATATGAGAGGATGTGTAAAAATAACCCCAGTGAAAAGCAGGGGCCGCCATAGGCATAATAAGACAATACTGTCAACATTTTTGGACCAAGACTCTTGAAGCTGCTACCAGCAGAAATCAGAATATTGCAGAAAAAGATGAAGAAGTCTCCAGTAGGAAACTGAATCAGTACTTCTTCTAAGTGCCAGATCAACCAGCCTGTGATGGTTATGTCAACCAGCTGGCTGCTGACAGCAACAGCTAAGATTGGCCGAAGGCAAGGCTAGTAGAGTAGACAAGTTCTCGAAATCCTTCATCAGTAGTAAGTTGAGACTAACAACTGTCTGATGATGAATGGAAATTGACTCAATGACGGTAATGGCTGGAGAGACAACTGTTTTGTGGTGGGTGGAGATTGACTCAGTGATGACTGAATGGAGTGACGACCAAGAGGGATAACAAAACAACACTTTAAATTCTGTGAGAGATTGAAAGGGGTACTCTCCACACTACTCTCATATTAATGCAAAATAAATATAATAAACTTCCAGCGTACTCTCTGGTGTTATGTGAACCATGTTTATATTCAGGTAGGCGCCCAGGCAGGTGTGCATGCATTTGTGTGCTTGTAATTACCTAATTGGCATTTAAGTCTGCCGTCTGTGTTCCCTCATCTTGGTTCAGCCTGTGATAAGCCGTCTCTCTTTGTCCATTTTTGTATGCTGTTTTTTTGTAAATTAAAGATTATATATTTAATAGAACGTTTCGATTCAAAAATATGTACAAGACGCAAAATAGCAAACATATCATAAAGACAGATGCAAAGGAGCCTTTATTACGACAACGTTTTGCTCTGCGTAGAGTGAAACGATGCCCAAGAAAAATTTGCTCTATAACTGCCTGTATTCAGTACTGGCGACAGTTCGTGGCCCCAGACTATTCAACATCTTACCAGAAGATACCAGAAACACGGCTGGAACAAGTGTAGAAGTCTTTAAGAGGAAACTGGACAAGTATCTTCACCAGGTGCCAAATCAACCAGGTTATGATGGATATGTGGGGCAGCCGGCCTCCAGTAGGAACAGCCTGGTTGACCAGGCAAGCACCAGACGGGCCTGGCCCATGGCCGGGCTCCGAGAGTAGTGAGACTCGAAATTTATCAAAGGTATATCAAAGGTAAAGGGCTTTGTGTCCAAGCACAATACCATTACACCAAACATAGAACAATACTATAGCACCAGAAATGGCACAGTGCCACTGCACCAGATATGGCACAATGCCACACCTACTCTGGCATATTGTCCAACCTGTTCATTTGGCATTATACTACATCTACTATGGCACACTGCCAGTGCAACGTTCTACGGTGCCATGGCAGATGTGGCACAGTGCCAAAAAGAGTACACGTGGCAGAGTGAGAGAGCAAGAGATAATGGCAGGCATTTAATATACCTAAGGTACCCGCGATATCACTGATAGGAGGGCCAGGTGTATACAAGAAGTGCACACTTGCCTACATTGTTTCGTTCTGTATAGAGCTTTATCAAGTCTACAGAGCGAAACGTCGTGTAATTATGTAGGTGGATACCTCAAGCTTACACTCTTGGCCATAGTGGATAAAACCAAAGTACTTCAATACAAATTGACTAAGAGTAAGTTTGAGAAGGGCAAAGATATTTCTATAGGTCGTGTCACTGGATGTTGTCAAGGTTCTCCCAAAAGAGCAATGATCGAAGTCATAAATGACATCGAAGTCCCTACTAATAGAAAATCTTCGATGTCCCAGGGATTTTACAGGCCTGTAGACATTTAGGCCATGAAGAAGTTCATCCTATGTAGGTTACACTCCTATCGTTATGCTTGTTTCATGGTAATGCGAGTATGCCGACAGTGTGTACTAGATAAGACATACAAGGTTGTCAGTAGCACTTACTGTGAAGACGTTTCGTCCACCAGGGAATTTTATCAATTCACGTGAGTTGGAGTACCTGATGAGCGAAACGTCTTCACATTAAAATCATAACCGGCATTATGTGTTTTATTTACAGGTTTGTTTCATGATAACGTAGGTTTGAATTTTGTAAGTGATAATTCTAAAGCACTTTTATTTTTTATAAGTATCTAATATATGGATATAGTTTTAGTTTGGTTTAAAGCCCAGTCAACTGCACGTTATTTAAAGCTTAGACACTAATATCAGAAATACACATCTGAATGATACATATACACTAATATACCTAAACGATGTAGTTATCGTCAGAGGTACATACTTTAATGATACATATACACTGAGAGATATACACATTTCAGAGGCATACACACTGTGACTATCGCGCTTAAGCTTAGAGCAAAACTACAGTTTGAGTCGAGTTGAAAGGAACGACGGTGATTACAAATGAATACATCGTGTGAAGTTTTGTGGTGACTGCAAACACTGGGGTCGTGTATGGGCGAGTGAGTGTGGTGTGTCCAGCACCTTGATTAACTTAACCTCTGGGCACGTTACTGATGCATGCAGTTCACCATCACTACTACCACTACTGCTAAGACTAATACTTCTGCTACCACTACTAATGATACCATTACTACTGCTACCAGTACTGCTATTCATGATGATGATGATGGTGCAGCAGCAGCAGCAGCAGCACCCATATTTTCCTGCCCCTCTACTGTATGGTTTTTAGGCCTTCTCTACTTTCTCTCCAAAGTTGTGACTTAACAGTATTTCAGACTGGACCGAATCGTCGTCATAAAGTTTAACTCCTAAGTTCTGGGTTTATGGTGAATCAATGAACAATATTTGTTTCACGACATGAAAACCTATGGAAAGTCATTGAGTTGAACTAGTTGTGTGCATGACGGTATACCAAGTGACACTTTACCATTTGGGAGAGACATAACTAGTAATGCCAAATATACTCATATGGAAGTCAGTGTTGCGATCCAGAGAGGTAATACTTGCAGCATGTTGGGCACACGACCTACCTACTCATAGCTTGATAAAAGTTAAATGATGACACATTAATTTTAGTTCCATTACGTACTTTCATTCTCTTCTCTGTAGCTGTGGGTCCTCAGCAACATGTTGGTCTCTACCATTTTTTAAAAATCTATTTGTTTTTAAAGGAAGTAATTAAAAATATAGCATATAAAAGTGGTAGGGAAGAAAATACTGACAACTCCAGGAAGAAACCTTCATAGTTTTCCATGAAGCACGTTCTCTGAGGCTGATTTATTATAATAATGCGGGAGCGCTAAACTCTTAGGGATTATACAGCCCCTCACCAGCGTCAAGGAACCTCCCTTGAGGGGTCTCTGAGGCTGAGAGTCACCAGTCAGTATTACAGGTGATACCTCACTATATGCTCGAAATTTAATATTTTTTATATTGCAATAAGATCACAGTAAACAGGTGATATCACAATATGCAGAACAACGATTGTTAAAACACAGTGAAATTCCAAGCACTTTCGTGATTTCTCATATTATCAAGGAATGTGAGAAATCACGAAAGCTCTTAGAATTTCACTATTTTTTCACAGTGGCTCTTCTGCATTATATATATATATATATATATATATATATATATATATATATATATATATATATATATATATATATATATATATATATGTTGTGCCGAATAGGTAAAATTTGGTGCATTAGCAGGAACTCATTAAAATTAAGTCCTTTCTAAAATTTTCTTTTATACGTTTAAAGATAGATTTTTCATTTATCTTAATGTAAAAATTAATAATTTTGTACCAAAAGAATCTTAGAAAAGTTAACTAACTTTATTATAACAAGCGCGATTTAATTTAGCCTAATTCAGCTAAATATATTTTAGATAAGTTTAAAATAATGTAATAATAAAGAAACACAATGAAATATTTTTTTCGTTAGGTTCTGAATGATTTTTGAGAAATTACTGCATGCAAAAATTTTCACATGCCTTATTCGGCAAGAAGAGCGTTGCTATTTAAGCAAAAATAGCAAGTTTTACCTATTTGGCACGACATTATATATATATATATATATATATATATATATATATATATATATATATATATATATATATGCAATAAGATCACAGTAAACAGGTGATTTCAGAATATGCAAAACAACCACTGTGAAAGAATAGAGAAGTTCCAAGCGCTGTCGTGACTACTCACATTATCAAGGAACAATGAAAGTAAAGCATCAAAGGAAGGTATATAAAGGGGTAGCCCACACCTCACTATCAGATCCCACAACAACGAAACACCTGACGCGAGACAGCAGGCCCGCCGGCCGAACTAGACAGGTCCTTCATACAACCCACCAACAAACTATTCTACCCAAGAAATAAGAAATTTAAAAAATTATTTGTCCAATGTATTATTAAATTCTTCCTAAATTCTATTAATTATAAATGGATCTAATTTATATAAACCAAAGGAAATATTCATATTGTCAAAACTACTTTTTTTGAAACAAGATTCAATTATATTCCTGTCGACCATGGACTTGCTTGATACTACTTTCTCAACTTTTTGAAAATGAATTGGATGGTTAAAATCTCTTACATGAATAAATAGAGCATTGGAATCTTGTCCAGTTCTAATGCTATATTTATGTTCTTTTAATCTTAGTTCGAGATTTTTAACAGTTTGACCGTAATAAACTTTATCGCAAATTTTACAAGGAATCTTATAGACACATCCATCAGCATTTTGAGGAGAATTCTTTATCAAAAGTTTTTTTTTACTGTATCAAGATTTTTGAATACGACTTTAATATTAAAAGTCTTAAGAAGAGAAGGCATATCAACCAAGTTTTCATGGTAAGGGAGAACCAACATATTTTTAGTTGAATAAGGCTGGTTGTCCCTTTTTGGACTGTAAAAAGTATTTCTAGCAACTTTAAAAGATTTATCAATTACATTTCTTGGGTATTTCAAATCATTACCTATTTCATAAATTTTGGATATATCCTCATCTATGAACTCTGGACTACAAATTCGTAAAGCTCTCTAAAACATTGATGAGAAAACAGACAGTTTAACTCTATCTTGATGGGAAGAATAATAGTGGACATAGGAACAGTTATTTGTAGGTTTTCTGTAAATTTTAAATTTGAATTCATTACCCTTAATAATTAAAACATCTAGAAAAGGCAATGAGTTATTTTCTTCAAATTCAACAGTAAAATTTATAGAATGGGCTAAGCTATTTAATTTGCCAAGGAAATGGTGTATATCTACATTTTTGGGCATAAGATATACACCATTTCCTTGGCAAATTAAATAGCTTAGCCCATTCTACAAATTTTACTGTTGAATTTGAAGAAAATAACTCATTGCCTTTTCTAGATGTTTTAATTATTAAGGGTAATGAATTCAAATTTAAAATTTACAGAAAACCTACAAATAACTGTTCCTATGTCCACTATTATTCTTCCCATCAAGATAGAGTTAAACTGTCTGTTTTCTCATCAATGTTTTAGAGAGCTTTACGAATTTGTAGTCCAGAGTTCATAGATGAGGATATATCCAAAATTTATGAAATAGGTAATGATTTGAAATACCCAAGAAATGTAATTGATAAATCTTTTAAAGTTGCTAGAAATACTTTTTACAATCCAAAAAGGGACAACCAGCCTTATTCAACTAAAAATATGTTGGTTCTCCCTTACCATGAAAACTTGGTTGATATGCCTTCTCTTAAGACTTTTAATATTAAAGTTGTATTCAAAAATCTTGATACAGTAAAAAAAACTTTTGATAAAGAATTACCCCCAAAATGCTGATGCATGTGTCTATAAGTTTCCTTGTAAAATTTGCGATAAAGTTTATTACGGCCAAACTGGTAAAAATCTCGAACTAAGATTAAAACAACATAAATATAGCATTAGAATTGGACAAGATTCCAATGCTCTATTTATTCATGTAAGAGATTTTAACCATCCAATTCATTTTCAAAAAGTTGAGAAAGTAGTATCAAGCAAGTCCATGGTCGACAGGAATATAATTGAATCTTGTTTCATAAAAAGCAGTTTTGACAATAATATGAATATTTCCTTTGGTTTATATAAATTAGATCCATTTATAATTAATAGAATTTGGGAAGAATTTAATAATACATTGGACAAATAATAATTTTTTAAATTTCTTATTTCTTGGGTAGAATAGTTTGTTGGTGGGTTGTATGAAGGACCTGTCTAGTTCGGCCGGTGGGCCTGCTGTCTCGCGTCAGGTGTTTCGTTGTTGTGGGATCTGATAGTGAGGTGTGGGCTACCCCTTTATATACCTTCCTTTGATGCTTTACTTTCATTGTTCCTTGATAATGTGAGTAGTCACGAAAGCGCTTGGAACTTCTCTATTCTTTCACAGTGGCTGTTTTGCATATATATATATATATATATATATATATATATATATATATATATATATATATATATATATATATATATATATATTCTGATGGGGTATGCTTGTTTTATCTGTTTAGTATCTTCCTGTCTAAGTGTGTGAACTTCGCTCTATTGTTTAGATTTGTTAGTCAAGATTTCCCTCATGGTCACATGACCCATACGTGAAATATATCTGCTTATCGCTATCTATTTTTTTCGTACTTGTTACCATGTGATAGATAATACAAGGATACATATCAGTGATTACGTATGTTAATGGTCGGCTCAGCAACTGTCCAGCCAGCACGAAAAAGCCAGAAACTGTGCTAATTATTCTGGAATTTTTTTATTAAGGAGTGATACCTGAAGCCCTGGCCTTAGTAACTGGGGTACTCAGGGTTTTAAACAATTTTATTAGCGAATGTAAACCTTGGTTAAGAACTTAGCCTCGCCTTTGTTACTGTGTTCATGCACTTTGTATTTTATACATGGAAACCGGTACTACAGTTAGGAAGGTGTTGTAAATTCTGTAATTTAATCTTGATCAATAAATTTTCTCTGAATTTGTTGCTCTATTCGCAAGTCTCTCTCTCTCTCTCTACATATTCACATGCGTAGTTCTAAGGACAGGTAAGATAGAGCCCACGACACTACGAGGTCCCAGGAGCTGAGTGTCAACCCTTGTAACCATAAATAGGCGAGTACACGTAAGTAAACATATACACATGTCGTCGTATAAACAAGACTAATATTCATTGCGAAGATCCAAGTAATTTTTATTACTAATATAATTTGTTTTATCAAAACAAGAATATGCAAAGAACAGAGCCCAGAAACGTAAATGAATAACAACCAGACATTGTGGGTTTAACTGAAACTTTAAGTCGGAAGCACAAACAGTGAATAATGTAGCGTTAATGAACCTTTCCTTAAACAGGTTGAAAATAATATAATAGAATTAAAATACTGGTAAAAATAATCACGCGTTACGTACATTAAAAACAATACAAGGAGAGGGAAGAAAAATAATTTGATAAAATAAGGGAGGAATTAAAGACATATTAATGGAAAATGACCATTGAAAAATGGGAATGATTGAAATAGACCTCAGTAATAAAGAAGCAGACGGGATGGATACTGATGTCACTTGAAGGTTACTTGAGGATGATTGCCGAGGTCAGCGCCCCCGCCGCCCGTGTTCCAGACCAGACCTGCTTGATGGCCTGAATAACCAGGAAACACAGTCAGGTTGATCAGGAACTAACTTCAACTTTCCAGTTCACTCTTGAAGGCACCTAGGAATCTGTTGGTAATTCCCCTTCGTTTATTCGCCAGGGAAAATCCCCTGACACGGGTCTTTGCTCTCTGGCTATTGTAACCTTATCATAGTGCGTATGTATCTGTTTTTAACTTCACTTCTAGTTTATTTCACTTCCATACTACTATTACGATTTTTTTACGTCCCTATGAAGGTTCTGTTATGTCTCTAAGGACATGTGTAAGGGTGCGATAGCCTTTGGCTGTGTAGCGTTTTGGTAGTAGACACTACAGAAAGCGCTCTCCTTCCATGAGCTACATGTAGCTTCACGTAGCGACTGAAGGTTATGTTGTAGCTTCACGTGATAACTGAAGACGTGTAAGGCTAGACAGGTATACTGAACGATAACCTGGAGTGTGGCTGCTCGTCTCCTTCCTTATTGCTCCCCGTGGGTGAAATTACTGCGTATGGGCTGGCTACTTGTGTAGCGAGATGCATGTGGCTGAGGTTATTCATTATATATATGTGATCGGAGTGCACTAGTGCGTGCTAGGGTGATCAGGGGCTAGTGCACACCCCGGAGTACCAGGGTACATGAGTATATCAAGATGAACCTTTTTTTTATAGCAAAACTGGATATATGAGCAGTGTGCTGCTACCCTATTCTATATATTTGTTGCACAGTGAAAACAAAAGCTAACTGTTTTCTTATTATATTCCATCTGGAGCGATAGGGCGAGTGTTTGTGCCCAAGTGGACGCAGCAACGCCAGAGTGCACGCTGACACTCCTCTAAAACGGTAACGATGGAAGAGTAACAAGAAAGACACAACTAGCAAGCGTCGCTGGGGATTCCTGGCAGGTATCAGCAGTACGGAGAACCCTCTACATGCCAAGGAATCCTTCAAGGTCAGCTTAATCTGCTGCTCGTATGATGGCCTCGTCTCCGTGGCCAGTTAACAGTCTGGCCCAGCTGCTTCTTGTCGTTCTTGGGGTCGAGGCTGTTATATACGCTCTTAGCTGTTATTTATTTCAGCCACGGCTTCCATCATCATCTGCATGATTGAGGAAGCTATCATTGTTTTTCTCCTTGACGAGATTCTCTACATAATAATTATATGAGTATTCAGTCGCTGGTGTTAAGAGAGATTTTTACCGTGTTCGTGTACAATGTTATTTAAGAAATGTATAAGTGTATGTGTATTCATTCCTGTTTGTGGGGGATATAGTCTCAGCTTCTGGTCCCGCCTCTTTGAGCTTCGTCTAGCGGCATTACTTTGTGTGTGTGCGCGCACGCGTGCGCTTACCTAGGTCGAACCACAGCTCCTGGTCCTGCCTCTTGTCTCAACCGAATTCATTCATTTCTAACCCTGAGGGCTTTTAAAGAACTATTAGGCTCCGGATCTATCTTCACAATTTACCCCCGGCGTCCCTGTGTGTACTTCTCACCTACTTGTGTTTGCGGAGGGTCGAATCCAGGCCCACACCCTCATAGTTATTATCGGCCAGGTATGCTGATTCTTGGCATGAAGAGCCCGTTCATACCTACATTTGAAACTAACGCATTCCTTTAGTGTTTTTCACTTGCAACTCTGAGGGTAATAAGGTATTTCCTCATGTGTCTGTGGGTCAATAAGTATTCGTCTTCTGTTCTTGTCCTCTGGTTCCCCTCTCCTTTTATTCACAACTTTTCTCTGTCCACTCAAGCTAGTCACCTGAGTATTGTGTTTTTGATAATCTCCCCGTCCATTGACCACCTCTTTTTTTCCAAGATTGTTAGATTGAGTTCCTTAAGTCTCCTTGTAGTCCATTACCCTCACTCTCGGAAGGAAACCTTGCCGTAATCCGTTGATATGAACTTGAGGCTCCGTGCTCCAGCCTGTCAAACACTGCCAATTTTTACCGTTTTGCAGTTACACGAACAGTTTCCATCTTTATTCTGTATTTTTTTCAGTGGTTGTAGCAATTACTACAATCTCTTTTAATTCATTCCCTTACTCTACTACTCTGAAGAACAACTTACTCTACTACTCTGAAGAACAACTTACTCTACTACTCTGAAGAACAACTTACTCTACTACTCTGAAGAACAACTTACTCTACTACTCTGAAGAACAACTTACTCTACTACTCTGAAGAACAACTTACTCTACTACTCTGAAGAACAACTTACTCTACTACTCTGAAGAACAACTTACTCTACTACTCTGAAGAACAACTTACTCTACTACTCTGAAGAACAACTTACTCTACTACTCTGAAGAACAACTTACTCTACTACTCTGAAGAACAACTTTCTCTACTACTCTGAAGAACAACTTATTCTACTCTGAAGAACAACTTACTCTACTACTCTGAAGAACAACTTACTCTACTACTCTGAAGAACAACTTACTCTACTACTCTGAAGAACAACTTACTCTACTACTCTGAAGAACAACTTACTCTACTACTCTGAAGAACAACTTACTCTACTACTCTGAAGAACAACTTACTCTACTACTCTGAAGAACAACTTACTCTACTACTCTGAAGAACAACTTACTCTACTACTCTGAAGAACAACTTACTCTACTACTCTGAAGAACAACTTACTCTACTACTCTGAAGAACAACTTACTCTACTACTCTGAAGAACAACTTACTCTACTATGAAGAACAACTTACTCTACTACTCTGAAGAACAACTTATTCTACTACTCTGAAGAACAACTTACTCTACTACTCTGAAGAATAACTTACTCTACTATGAAGAACAACTTACTCTACTACTCTGAAGAACAACTTACTCTACTACTCTGAAGAACAACTTATTCTACTACTCTGAAGAACAACTTACTCTACTACTCTGAAGAACAACTTACTCTACTACTATGAAGAACAACTTACTCTACTACTCTGAAGAACAACTTACTCTACTACTCTGAAGAACAACTTACTCTACTACTCTGAAGAACAACTTACTCTACTACTCTGAAGAACAACTTTACTACTCTGAAGAACAACTTACTCTACTCTGAAGAACAACTTTACTACTCTGAAGAACAACTTTACTACTCTGAAGAACAACTTAATCTACTACTCTGAAGAACAACTTACTCTACTACACTGAAGAACAACTTTACTACACTGAAGAACAACTTACTCTACTACTCTGAAGAACAACGTACTCTACTACTCTGAAGAACAACTTACTCTACTACTCTGAAGAACAACTTACTCTACTACTCTGAAGAACAACTTACTCTACTACTCTGAAGAACAACTTTACTACTCTGAAGAACAACTTTACTACTCTGAAGAACAACTTTACTACTCTGAAGAACAACTTAATCTACTACTCTGAAGAACAACTTTACTACACTGAAGAACAACTTACTCTACTATGAAGAACAACTTGCTCTACTACTCTGAAGAACAACTTACTCTACTACTCTGAAGAACAACTTACTCTATTACTCTGAAGAACAACTTACTCTACTACTCTGAAGAACAACTTTACTACTCTGAAGAACAACTTTACTCTGAAGAACAACTTTACTACTCTGAAGAACAACTTACTCTACTCTGAAGAACAACTTACTCTACTACTCTGAAGAACAACTTACTCTACTACTCTGAAGAACAACTTGCTCTACTACTCTGAAGAACAACTTACTCTATTACTCTGAAGAACAACTTACTCTACTACTCTGAAGAA
Organism: Cherax quadricarinatus; assembly: GCF_038502225.1. NCBI lineage: Eukaryota > Metazoa > Arthropoda > Malacostraca > Decapoda > Parastacidae > Cherax > Cherax quadricarinatus. The sequence continues at coordinate 8,084,933 of NC_091358.1, forward strand.
CAACTTACTCTACTACTCTGAAGAACAACTTACTCTACTACTCTGAAGAACAGCTTACTCTACTCTGAAGAACAACTTACTCTACTACTCTGAAGAACAACTTACTCTACTACTATGAAGAACAACTTTCTCTACTACTCTGAAGAACAACTTACTTATTCTACTCTGAAGAACAACTTTCTCTACTATGAAGAACAACTTACTCTACTACTCTGAAGAACAACTTACTCTACTACTCTGAAGAACAACTTACTCTACTACTCTGAAGAACAACTTTCTCTACTATGAAGAACAACTTACTCTACTACTCTGAAGAACAACTTACTCTACTATGAAGAACAACTTGCTCTACTACTCTGAAGAACAACTTGCTCTACTACTCTGAAGAACAACTTACTCTACTACTCTGAAGAACAACTTACTCTACTACTCTGAAGAACAACTTACTCTACTACTCTGAAGAACAACTTACTCTACTACTATGAAGAACAACTTGCTCTACTACTCTGAAGAACAACTTACTCTACTACTCTGAAGAACAACTTGCTCTACTACTCTGAAGAACAACTTGGTCTACTACTCTGAAGAACAACTTACTCTACTACTCTGAAGAACAACTTACTCTACTACTCTGAAGAACAACTTACTCTACTACTCTGAAGAACAACTTACTCTACTACTCTGAAGAGCAACTTACTCTACTACTCTGAAGAACAACTTTACTACTCTGAAGAACAACTTACTCTACTACTCTGAAGAACAACTTTACTACTCTGAAGAACAACTTACTCTACTACTCTGAAGAACAACTTACTCTACTACTCTGAAGAACAACTTACTCTACTACTATGAAGAACAACTTTACTACTCTGAAGAACAACTTGCTCTACTACTCTGAAGAACAACTTACTCTACTACTCTGAAGAACAACTTACTCTACTACTCTGAAGAACAACTTGCTCTACTACTCTGAAGAACAACTTACTCTACTACTCTGAAGAATAACTTACTCTACTACTCTCAAGAACAACTTACTCTACTACTCTGAAGAACAACTTACTCTACTACTCTCAAGAACAACTTACTCAACTATGAAGAACAACTTGCTCTACTACTCTCAAGACCAACTTGCTCTACACAGCTCTTGGCTCTGCTTCTTGTCACTTGATGGGTTTACTCCCTTTTAGCCTCGTGAGTCGTGTTATACCTATTCATAGAAGTATGAATGAAGCCTGTTTCCGCTTCTTCTTCATTCAGGTCATTAAACCAGCTGACCGTCCTCAGGCTGAAGAAATTCTTGACAGTCCTGTCTCGAATTTTCAACTGTGCCCTCGTGTATCTGTATCTCACATCTCGAACAGTCTTTGTCTGCCCTATCAAATTGTCTGAGTATTTTGTATTTTATTATGTCTTTCCTGGTTATTCTGTCCTCTGTAATCAGGTTCATTTCCTTTATCCTCTCCTCATAGCTCATTTTCCCTATCTCCGGGAATATTCTTGTTGTATACTTCTGCACGTTACCTGTTACTTAACATTGTTTATCACGTGGGCTCCATGCTGGTGTTGCATACTGTATATACTCGTATAGGGCCGTGAATGACTGTTGACATCCCTGAAACCTAGTCTTAAATTTGTTAGACGAATATTCGCTGCAGAGGTTATTCGGCTAATGAATGCCTCTTGCGATATACTTGGCACTATGCTCACCCACAGATCTTTCTCCCTGAGTGAGGTTTGCAATCTCTGTTCCATGAGTCTACACTCAGTTTCTGCTTTTCTTACCCACTTCCCTAATTTTCATAGCCTTGCATTTGCTGTGGTTGAATTCCAGTGACTACTTGTCGGAACAGCAGCCCTGCAGTTTGTCCAGGTCTAGTATGTAAATGGTTTAGAAAACCGGCAAGCTGAAGGATGAGACACTTGTGCAACATTTGGGAATCTTATTGCATTATAAAGATTCCTGTATGTTGCACTAGTGTTACATTCCCCAGGTCTGTTTGTGGCCATTCCTTGTCCTCATCGATATTTTTTGTCCTTAAATTTACATCTTCAAATAGGAATATGTCAGGGTATTTCTTCTGGTATGTAATTCACATATACCTTGAAACAATAGTGATTCAAATACCGATCAGTGCGGAACCTCGCTTGTTACACCTTCCTATTCTGCCATTTCTTCTTAGATAATCGTCTCTGTATTCTTCCCAAAAAGTATTCTTTGATGTACTGTAGTCCATTCCCTGATATTCTTGCATGATCCTCAAGTTCTGTCCCAGTTTTTTGGGAGGTACAACCCTTGTAGGTTCAGCGCTTCGTTTTTATTATAATAATTTGTGAGGTACAGTAGTAAATGCCTTCCTACAGTTTAAGAATATGCTACACAAAAACATTTCAATATTTTCTTTTTGTTCCCTCTATCCACTCGCTTATTCAACGTTTATCTGTGGATGGCATTAATGTTCAGCCTTTTCACTCATTAATTTCCGTCCACACACTAGAAGTGTCCTTGATTCACCTTGGTACTGGACAGATATACACACAAAAACATGCTGGTTAGTTAATTGTCAAGATAACAGGACGAAAATTTTTTGGTAACATGGGGGGGGGGAACCGGGAGGCGAGTAGGTAAGATATGAACATTAGAGCAGGTATCTCCGGCTTTACATGTGTCACGACACCACATCTACAGGTGCCATGACGCCATCTCTGCATGTGCTACGACACCTCTACATGTGCTACAGCGCCATCTCTACATGTGCCACAACACCTATACAGGTGCCACGATACCACCTACACGCATTCACATCCACCTTTGCCTAGTATCTCCAGAAGTGAAGCAAAATAGCAGCTTACCCAGAGACCAATGAGAGATTAAAAGAATCAGAGTGTGGTACTCAAATGTAACTGAAACCTCTAACAAATGTGACGTTATGAAAGAATGAGTAGCAGATGCAAGTCTGATACTATAGCTGTCACAGAGACGAAACTCTAAAGAATAATAACAAATGTGATATTCCCAGAGAGCTACTAAATAGTAAGAAAATCAGAAGCAAAAACAAAGGAGCAGTAGCAGTGATCATCAGAAACTAGTGAAGATTTGAAGAACTAGGAAACCTGTAAATAAGATGGGGGAAATTATAGCAAAGATCACAGTAAACAGGTGATATCACAATATGGAGAATAACTACTGTGAGAAAATAGTGAAATTCCAGGCGCTTTTATGATTTCTCACATTATCAAGGAACTATGATGTGATAAATCATAAAAACGCTTGGAATTTCACTATTTTTTTCAGTGTTTATTCTGCATATATATAATGAATAGGTAAAACTTGCGATTTTAGCTTAAATAGCAACGCTCTTCCTGTCGAATAAGGCAAGCGAAAATTTGTGTATGCAATAATTTCGCAAAAAATCATTCTGAACATAACGAAAAAAATATATTTCATTGTGTTTGTATATTATCAAATTATAGTAAGCCTAAAATATATTTACTTGGATTAGGCTAAATTAAACTGCGTTTGATATAATAAGGTTAGATAAGTTTTCTAAGGTTCTTTTGGTACAAAATTATTAATTTTTACATTAACATAAATGAAAAAATATATCTTTAAATGCATAAGAGAAAATTTTAAATGAGTTCTTGCTAATTGACCAATTTTGCCTATTCGGCACACACACACACACACACACACACACACACACACACACACACACACACACACACACACACACACACACACACACACACACACACACACACACAATATATATATATATATATATATATATATATATATATATATATATATATATATAATGTCGTGCCGAATATGTAAAACTGGTCAATTAGCAAGAACTCATTTATCTTAAGTCCTTTCTGAAATTTTCTTACTAAATATATTTTAGATTTGTTTACAATAATTTAATACTAAACAAACACAGTGAAATACATTTTTTTCGTTAGGTTCAGAATGATTTTGGCGAAATTATTGCATACACAAATTTTCACTTGTCCTATATGGCAAGATGAGCGTTGCTATTTAAGCCAAGATCGCAAGTTCTGCCTATTCGGCACGACATATATATATATATATATATATATATATATATATATATATATATATATATATATATATATATATATATATATATATCCACAACCAAAGAATACAAAGGTGAGGAAGGAGCATGATTAGCACAATGGGACGATGATTTACATACTGCTGATGGTGACAGAGATCATTTTTTTTAGTTTTTGCCACCGAAGTTGCTAGTTTAAGAAAGCATAACCAAACTATTACTGGGAAATACCAATCATAAGAAGATTGTCTGGGGAAAATTAGGACACTGTGGGTGACCATCAACTTAGCAAAACTTATTGAATCTTGGTTCTCTCAGAGCTCAGGCATTATTTATTGTATAGCATTCATGTAGGAGTGAATGGAGACAAGTGGTTTTTAGGACTAGACGTGCTGTTGGAGTGTGAGGTATCATTTATAAAGGAATCCAGGGAAACCGGCGGTCAGGATTTGAGTCCTGGAGATGGGAAGTACAGTGCCTGCACCCTGAAGCAGGGGTGTTAATGTTGCAGTTTGTAACTGTAGTGTAAGCGCACTTCTGGCAAGACAGTGATGGAAAAAGTTTTTCTTTTTCGGGCCACCCTGCCTTGGTAGGAAACGGCCGATGTGGTAATAAAAAAAATTTCTGCAGCCGGGTATTATGCATGTTTTTGTTTTTTGCGAAATATTTGGAAAAATATATCTTTATTTTGGCTGGTATTACCTTCACTTTGGCTGAAGTACAACGTCAGAGTCAATCAGTGTTAGATTGTGAGTCAGTCGACGCGCCGGACCACTCACAGCAAATGTAAACACAGACACACCGGTCCCATTTCTGCCGATTACGAAGTTAGGTTCTGTTACGCTAGGTTATATTGAGATTATATTAGGTTTCTTTAGATTTTTCTCCGTTGCGCAAAATAAAACTTTCTCTGTAGCAGAACCTACTTAATATTGGACATTATAAACTGTACTTGAGGACAAGCATTGCCGAGAAATTTTCTGAGACAGCATGTGAAGGAAAGAAGAATGGGAGGGGAAATGAACCAGGAAGACTCGACCTGGTTTTTACACTAAATGATTATGACAGCAGAAATTACTTATGGATAACTACTAGGTGCTATCAGTAATGTGATACTAAGTTTGAATACCCGTTGTAAATGTGAATGGTGGAGTAACAGAAAATGGGACTACAGAAAGTCCTATTTTTGACGGAATGAACTCTTCTACAACTTCTTAGCAGGAAGAAGAATCATCCCCACCTTCCACGGAGCGGAATCAATTCCCTTCACACCAACAGCAGGAGTACCCCAAGGCTCTTGCCTCAGCCCTATCCTCTTCAACATATACGTCAACGACCTCCCCCAACCTGAACATACCGACACCATCATCACCCAATTTGCAGACGATGTCATCCATGTTGTCTCCTCCACCCCTACAGCTGGTGCAAATAAGCATAGGAGAGCAATTGAGAAAATGAATGAAGAACTAAATAGAACAGCCAGGTGGGAGAAGAAATGGAGAATCACAACCAAACCAGACAAAGTCCTCACCAGCACCATCGGATGCTTACCATCAACCATAGAAGACAAAGGGGGCATTTCCATCAGAGGCACCCGAATTGCTATTAGGAATCCAAACAAGATCCTAGGATACGAGATCGGCAGATTACTCAACTCTACGTCCCACATAACCAAAAGAGTAAACCTAGCGAAAGCCCGCCTTGGCCAACTTTATGGATTCAAAGCAGCTCCTCCCCACATCAAACTACACCTGTACAAGTTGATGATCAGACCTCTGCTGGAATACCCCTGTGTACCCATGTCGCTCACAACCAAAACGGTAACAAAGCATTTGAAGGCATTTTAGAGAAAGAGACAAAGTTAAAAGGCAGAGTGCTGTAGTGGTCAGGGCTAACAGTTAGGAAAATGAGATATCAGAATGAGTAATCAGTGGGGTTCTGCAAGGATCAGTTTTAGAACTGCGACTGCTCCTAACATACGTGAATGAATTACCAGCCACTGTTCGTTGACGATGTAAAACTAGTGAGAAAAATAAGAAAAAGAGAGGACAGTAATGAACTCCAGGGAGACCTCCAAGACTGCAGATGTGCAAACATGTGGCTTCTCGAATTCAATCCATACAAATGCAAGGTCATGCGATTTGGGAAGAGCGAAGCTGCAAATGTCTGGGGGTAAATATAACACCTAGCATGTCATAGAAACACTAAGGTCAGCACCATATGCAAGATAAACAAAGTTCAGAATAGCTTTCTGGAACTTGAATAAAAATCCTTCAGAACCTATATGACATATGTTAGGGCAGACATTGAGTATGCGGCCCCAGCATAGTACCCACAGCCGATAAAGCACGTGAAGTTCGAAAAGGTACACCCAAATGTTTGTAACCCGGCTAGTACCAGAACTGAGAGGAATGCAATACGAGAGGTTGAAAGAACTGAACTTGGCGACCTTGGCAGAGAGGACAGGAGACATGAATATTATTCTACATACCAGATCTTAAAGGGAATTGATAGGGCAAATAAGTGTTAGGTAAATGGAAACAGATGCAACTAATGTGACATTTCTGTTTGTAACGGCTTTGTTAAACCGTTACAAACATTTACCTAACGTTGTGTCAGTGTTTCTACCATAAGGGCAAGTAAGATCAGACTGAATTAAGACGACCAGTATCAAGGGGATACAGGTGGAAGCTGAAGACACGGATGAGTCAAGGATGTAAGGAAGTATTTTTTTAGTCTCAGAGTCGTTGGAAAGTGGAATGACTACGATGAGGCAGTGGTGGAGGCAAACTCAGTACACAGCTTCAAGAGTAGATATGATAAGATCCTGTAGGCCAGTTATCAGCGATGCGTAAATGGTCAAGGAAACGGGGTCAGGACCTGAGTCTCGACCCCCGCAAACATAAATTGGTGAACTGGTGATTATAGACACAATCGGTCAAGGTGCACACACACACACACACACACACACACACACACACACACACACACACACACACACACAAAGGGATTTGGACAGGCTGCAGGCCTGGTCCAGCAATTGGCTCCTGGAGTTCAACCCCAGCAAGTGCAAAGTCGATGATTGAGACACTTATGCAGCATATGGGAATCTTTATTCAGGAAACGTTTCGCCACACAGTGGCTTCATCAGTCCAATACAAAGAGGAAGGCGTAAGGAGAGGAGGAGTATGAGGTAATCAGTCCCTCAACCTGGAGTCGATGTGTTCAGTCCATCAATCTTGTAGAATGTACAGCATAGGGCCGTAGACGTGGCTTATATACTGTAGTGAGGTGAGGTGAAGCAGGCGGAGGCGGGGTCATAGTGGTACCATCCACTAGTCGAAGTAGGTCTTCGTCCAAAGGTTGAACAAGTGTTGAAGAATTCTTTGTAACAAGATCCCATGATGCTGCAGTGTCTGACAGTTGTGATGAATGGTTTGAAAAACCGACAAGTTGAAGATTGAGACACTTATGCAGCATATGGGAATCTTTATTCAGGAAACGTTTCGCCACACAGTGGCTTCATCAGTCCAATACAAAGAGGAAGGCGTAAGGAGAGGAGGAGTATGAGGTAATCAGTCCCTCAACCTGGAGTCGATGTGTTCAGTCCATCAATCTGTGTGGCGAAACGTTTCCTGAATAAAGATTCCCATATGCTGCATAAGTGTCTCAATCTTCAACTTGTCGGTTTTTCAAACCATTCATCACAACTGTCAGACACTGCAGCATCATGGGATCTTGTTACAAAGAATTCTTCAACACTTGTTCAACCTTTGGACGAAGACCTACTTCGACTAGTGGATGGTACCACTATGACCCCGCCTCCGCCTGCTTCACCTCACCTCACTACAGTATATAAGCCACGTCTACGGCCCTATGCTGTACATTCTACAAGATTGATGGACTGAACACATCGACTCCAGGTTGAGGGACTGATTACCTCATACTCCTCCTCTCCTTACGCCTTCCTCTTTGTATTGGACTGATGAAGCCACTGTGTGGCGAAACGTTTCCTGAATAAAGATTCCCATATGCTGCATAAGTGTCTCAATCTTCAACTTGTCGGTTTTTCAAACCATTCATCACAAGTGCAAAGTCATGGAGATTGAGGAAGGGCAAAGAAGACCACAGACGGAGTACAGTCTAGGGGGACAGAGACTACAAACTTCACTCAACAAAAAAGATCTTGGGGGTGAGCATAACACCAGGCACATCTCCTGAGGTGCACATCAACCAAATAACTGCTGCAGCATATGGGCGCCCAGCAAACCTAAGAACATCATTCTGCCATCTTAATAAGGAATCGTTCAGGACCCTGTACACTGTGTACGTTACGGCCATATTTGAATATGTGGCACCAGTTTGGTACCCACATATAGCCAAGCACGTGAAGAAACTAGAGAAAGTGCAAAAGTTTGCAACAAGCCTAGTCCCAGAGCTGAGGGGTATGTCCTGCGAGGAGAGGTTAAGGGAAATCAACCTGACGACACTGGAGGACAGGAGAGATAAGTGGGACATGATAACGACATATAAAATATTGAGAGGAATTGACAAGGTGGACAGAGACAGAATGTTCCAGAGATGGGACACAGCAACACGGGGAAACAGTTGGAAGTTGAAGACACAATGAATCACAGGGATGTTAGAAAGTATTTCTTCAGTCACAGAGTAGTCAAGAATTGGAATAGTTTGGGAAGCGATGTAGTGGAGGCAGGATCCATTCATAGCTTTAAGCAGAGGTATGATAAAGCTAATGGTGCAGGGACAGTGACCCAGTAGCGGCCAGTGAAGAGGCGGGACAGGAGCTATGAGTCGACCCCTGCAACCACAACTAGGTGAGTACACACGTAAGGAACACTGGATATTAGTATCACAAACTAAATGTGAGTGAATGTTTCTTATCAACTTGATCATCTGCTAACAACAGAGGTGTTAAGGCAGGTGTTAGGAAGGGTCATACATGTGCCGCCCGCCACCACCTGTTGCATCACCACTTGTTGATGGTCCCACCTCCCGCCCACCACATGACACCCACCCACCACCTGCTAACCCTGCTACCACCCTCCTGCCACCACCACTCGCCCACCACCCTGCCATCTTTGCTCGCCCCACCCTCCTGCAATCTTTAACTCACCCACCCTCCTTCCACCGCCCTGCCATTTTTACTCGCCCCACCCTCCTGCCGTCATTAACTCGCCCACCCTCCACCCACTCATCCTCCCTCCATCATCTAGTAAAAATTTATTATGTCATGCATTTATATTAAAGGTAAATGAGAAATTACGCTTGTGAAATCAGTACACCGGTGGGACAAGTTGTAGCAGTAGTGTATACTACAGTTGTAGCAGTCATGTATACTACAGTTGTAGCAGTAGTGTATACTACAGTTGTAGCAGTCATGTATACTACAGTTGTAGCAGTAGTGTATACTACAGTTGTAGCAGTCATGTATACTACAGTTGTAGCAGTAGTGTATACTACAGTTGTAGCAGTAGTGTATACTACAGTTGTAGCAGTAGTGTATACTACAGTTGTAGCAGTAGTGTATACTACAGTTGTAGCAGTAGTGTATACTACAGTTGTAGCAGTAGTGTATACTACAGTTGTAGCAGTAGTGTATACTACAGTTGTAGCAGTAGTGTATACTACAGTTGTAGCAGTAGTGTATACTACAGTTGTAGCAGTCATGTATACTACAGTTGTAGCAGTAGTGTATACTACAGTTGTAGCAGTCATGTATACTACAGTTGTAGCAGTAGTGTATACTACAGTTGTAGCAGTAGTGTATACTACAGTTGTAGCAGTAGTGTATACTACAGTTGTAGCAGTAGTGTATACTACAGTTGTAGCAGTCATGTATACTACAGTTGTAGCAGTAGTGTATACTACAGTTGTAGCAGTAGTGTATACTACAGTTGTAGCAGTCATGTATACTACAGTTGTAGCAGTAGTGTATACTACAGTTGTAGCAGTCATGTATACTACAGTTGTAGCAGTAGTGTATACTACAGTTGTAGCAGTCATGTATACTACAGTTGTAGCAGTAGTGTATACTACAGTTGTAGCAGTAGTGTATACTACAGTTGTAGCAGTCATGTATACTACAGTTGTAGCAGTAGTGTATACTACAGTTGTAGCAGTCATGTATACTACAGTTGTAGCAGTAGTGTATACTACAGTTGTAGCAGTAGTGTATACTACAGTTGTAGCAGTAGTGTATACTACAGTTGTAGCAGTCATGTATACTACAGTTGTAGCAGTAGTGTATACTACAGTTGTAGCAGTAGTGTATACTACAGTTGTAGCAGTCGTGTATACTACAGTTGTAGCAGTAGTGTATACTACAGTTGTAGCAGTCATGTATACTACAGTTGTAGCAGTAGTGTATACTACAGTTGTAGCAGTCATGTATACTACAGTTGTAGCAGTAGTGTATACTACAGTTGTAGCAGTAGTGTATACTACAGTTGTAGCAGTAGTGTATACTACAGTTGTAGCAGTCATGTATACTACAGTTGTAGCAGTAGTGTATACTACAGTTGTAGCAGTCGTGTATACTACAGTTGTAGCACTAGTGTATACTACAGTTGTAGCAGTCATGTATACTACAGTTGTAGCAGTAGTGTATACTACAGTTGTAGCAGTCATGTATACTACAGTTGTAGCAGTAGTGTATACTACAGTTGTAGCAGTCATGTATACTACAGTTGTAGCAGTAGTGTATACTACAGTTGTAGCAGTCATGTATACTACAGTTGTAGCAGTAGTGTATACTACAGTTGTAGCAGTCATGTATACTACAGTTGTAGCAGTAGTGTATACTACAGTTGTAGCAGTCATGTATACTACAGTTGTAGCAGTAGTGTATACTACAGTTGTAGCAGTAGTGTATACTACAGTTGTAGCAGTCATGTATACTACAGTTGTAGCAGTAGTGTATACTACAGTTGTAGCAGTAGTGTATACTACAGTTGTAGCAGTCATGTATACTACAGTTGTAGCAGTAGTGTATACTACAGTTGTAGCAGTAGTGTATACTACAGTTGTAGCAGTCATGTATACTACAGTTGTAGCAGTAGTGTATACTACAGTTGTAGCAGTAGTGTATACTACAGTTGTAGCAGTCATGTATACTACAGTTGTAGCAGTAGTGTATACTACAGTTGTAGCAGTAGTGTATACTACAGTTGTAGCAGTCATGTATACTACAGTTGTAGCAGTAGTGTATACTACAGTTGTTGCAGTAGTGTATACTACAGTTGTAGCAGTAGTGTATACTACAGTTGTAGCAGTAGTGTATACTACAGTTGTAGCAGTAGTGTATACTACAGTTGTAGCAGTCATGTATACTACAGTTGTAGCAGTAGTGTATACTACAGTTGTAGCAGTAGTGTATACTACAGTTGTAGCAGTAGTGTATACTACAGTTGTAGCAGTAGTGTATACTACAGTTGTAGCAGTAGTGTATACTACAGTTGTAGCAGTCATGTATACTACAGTTGTAGCAGTAGTGTATACTACAGTTGTAGCAGTAGTGTATACTACAGTTGTAGCAGTCGTGTATACTACAGTTGTAGCAGTAGTGTATACTACAGTTGTTGCAGTAGTGTATACTACAGTTGTAGCAGTAGTGTATACTACAGTTGTAGCAGTAGTGTATACTACAGTTGTAGCAGTAGTGTATACTACAGTTGTAGCAGTCATGTATACTACAGTTGTAGCAGTCGTGTTTACTACAGTTGTAGCAGTCATGTATACTACAGTTGTAGCAGTAGTGTATACTACAGTTGTAGCAGTAGTGTATACTACAGTTGTAGCAGTCGTGTATACTACAGTTGTAGCAGTAGTGTATACTACAGTTGTTGCAGTAGTGTATACTACAGTTGTAGCAGTAGTGTATACTACAGTTGTAGCAGTAGTGTATACTACAGTTGTAGCAGTAGTGTATACTACAGTTGTAGCAGTCATGTATACTACAGTTGTAGCAGTAGTGTATACTACAGTTGTAGCAGTCATGTATACTACAGTTGTAGCAGTCGTGTATACTACAGTTGTAGCAGTAGTGTATACTACAGTTGTAGCAGTAGTGTATACTACAGTTGTAGCAGTAGTGTATACTACAGTTGTTGCAGTAGTGTATACTACAGTTGTAGCAGTAGTGTATACTACAGTTGTAGCAGTAGTGTATACTACAGTTGTTGCAGTAGTGTATACTACAGTTGTAGCAGTCATGTATACTACAGTTGTAGCAGTAGTGTATACTACAGTTGTAGCAGTAGTGTATACTACAGTTGTAGCAGTCGTGTATACTACAGTTGTTGCAGTAGTGTATACTACAGTTGTAGCAGTAGTGTATACTACAGTTGTAGCAGTAGTGTATACTACAGTTGTAGCAGTAGTGTATACTACAGTTGTAGCAGTAGTGTATACTACAGTTGTAGCAGTAGTGTATACTACAGTTGTTGCAGTAGTGTATACTACAGTTGTAGCAGTCGTGTATACTACAGTTGTAGCAGTAGTGTATTCTACAGTTGTAGCAGTAGTGTATACTACAGTTGTAGCAGTAGTGTATACTACAGTTGTAGCAGTCGTGTATACTACAGTTGTAGCAGTAGTGTATACTACAGTTGTAGCAGTAGTGTATACTACAGTTGTAGCAGTAGTGTATACTACAGTTGTAGCAGTCGTGTATACTACAGTTGTAGCAGTAGTGTATACTACAGTTGTAGCAGTAGTGTATACTACAGTTGTAGCAGTAGTGTATACTACAGTTGTAGCAGTCGTGTATACTACAGTTGTAGCAGTCGTGTATACTACAGTTGTTGCAGTAGTGTATACTACAGTTGTAGCAGTAGTGTATACTACAGTTGTAGCAGTAGTGTATACTACAGTTGTAGCAGTAGTGTATACTACAGTTGTAGCAGTAGTGTATACTACAGTTGTAGCAGTAGTGTATACTACAGTTGTAGCAGTAGTGTATACTACAGTTGTTGCAGTAGTGTATACTACAGTTGTTGCAGTAGTGTATACTACAGTTGTAGCAGTAGTGTATACTACAGTTGTAGCAGTAGTGTATACTACAGTTGTAGCAGTAGTGTATACTACAGTTGTTGCAGTAGTGTATACTACAGTTGTAGCAGTCATGTATACTACAGTTGTAGCAGTAGTGTATACTACAGTTGTAGCAGTAGTGTATACTACAGTTGTAGCAGTCGTGTATACTACAGTTGTAGCAGTCGTGTATACTACAGTTGTAGCAGTCGTGTATACTACAGTTGTAGCAGTCGTGTATACTACAGTTGCAGCAGTAGTGTATACTACAGTTGTAGCAGTCATTTATACTACAGTTGTAGCAGTAGTGTATACTACAGTTGTAGCAGTAGTGTATACTACAGTTGTAGGAGTCGTGTATACTACAGTTGTAGCAGTAGTGTATACTACAGTTGTAGCAGTAGTGTATACTACAGTTGTAGGAGTCGTGTATACTACAGTTGTAGCAGTAGTGTATACTACAGTTGTAGCAGTAGTGTATACTACAGTTGTAGCAGTAGTGTATACTACAGTTGTAGGAGTCGTGTATACTACAGTTGTAGCAGTAGTGTATACTACAGTTGTAGGAGTCGTGTATACTACAGTTGTAGCAGTAGTGTATACTACAGTTGTAGCAGTAGTGTATACTACAGTTGTAGCAGTAGTGTATACTACAGTTGTAGCAGTAGTGTATACTACAGTTGTAGCAGTCGTGTATACTACAGTTGTAGCAGTAGTGTATACTACAGTTGTAGCAGTCGTGTATACTACAGTTGTAGCAGTCGTGTATACTACAGTTGTAGCAGTAGTGTATACTACAGTTGTTGCAGTAGTGTATACTACAGTTGTAGCAGTAGTGTATACTACAGTTGTAGCAGTAGTGTATACTACAGTTGTAGCAGTAGTGTATACTACAGTTGTAGCAGTCATGTATACTACAGTTGTAGCAGTAGTGTATACTACAGTTGTAGCAGTCATGTATACTACAGTTGTAGCAGTAGTGTATACTACAGTTGTAGCAGTCATGTATACTACAGTTGTAGCAGTCGTGTATACTACAGTTGTAGCAGTAGTGTATACTACAGTTGTAGCAGTAGTGTATACTACAGTTGTAGCAGTAGTGTATACTACAGTTGTTGCAGTAGTATATACTACAGTTGTAGCAGTAGTGTATACTACAGTTGTAGCAGTAGTGTATACTACAGTTGTAGCAGTAGTGTATACTACAGTTGTTGCAGTAGTGTATACTACAGTTGTAGCAGTCATGTATACTACAGTTGTAGCAGTAGTGTATACTACAGTTGTAGCAGTAGTGTATACTACAGTTGTAGCAGTCGTGTATACTACAGTTGTTGCAGTAGTGTATACTACAGTTGTAGCAGTAGTGTATACTACAGTTGTAGCAGTAGTGTATACTACAGTTGTAGCAGTAGTGTATACTACAGTTGTAGCAGTAGTGTATACTACAGTTGTAGCAGTAGTGTATACTACAGTTGTTGCAGTAGTGTATACTACAGTTGTAGCAGTCGTGTATACTACAGTTGTAGCAGTAGTGTATTCTACAGTTGTAGCAGTAGTGTATACTACAGTTGTAGCAGTAGTGTATACTACAGTTGTAGCAGTCGTGTATACTACAGTTGTAGCAGTAGTGTATACTACAGTTGTAGCAGTAGTGTATACTACAGTTGTAGCAGTAGTGTATACTACAGTTGTAGCAGTCGTGTATACTACAGTTGTAGCAGTAGTGTATACTACAGTTGTAGCAGTAGTGTATACTACAGTTGTAGCAGTAGTGTATACTACAGTTGTAGCAGTCGTGTATACTACAGTTGTAGCAGTCTTGTATACTACAGTTGTTGCAGTAGTGTATACTACAGTTGTAGCAGTAGTGTATACTACAGTTGTAGCAGTAGTGTATACTACAGTTGTAGCAGTAGTGTATACTACAGTTGTAGCAGTAGTGTATACTACAGTTGTAGCAGTAGTGTATACTACAGTTGTAGCAGTAGTGTATACTACAGTTGTTGCAGTAGTGTATACTACAGTTGTTGCAGTAGTGTATACTACAGTTGTTGCAGTAGTGTATACTACAGTTGTAGCAGTAGTGTATACTACAGTTGTAGCAGTAGTGTATACTACAGTTGTTGCAGTAGTGTATACTACAGTTGTAGCAGTCATGTATACTACAGTTGTAGCAGTAGTGTATACTACAGTTGTAGCAGTCGTGTATACTACAGTTGTAGCAGTCGTGTATACTACAGTTGCAGCAGTAGTGTATACTACAGTTGTAGCAGTCATTTATACTACAGTTGTAGCAGTAGTGTATACTACAGTTGTAGCAGTAGTGTATACTACAGTTGTAGGAGTCGTGTATACTACAGTTGTAGCAGTAGTGTATACTACAGTTGTAGCAGTAGTGTATACTACAGTTGTAGGAGTCGTGTATACTACAGTTGTAGCAGTAGTGTATACTACAGTTGTAGCAGTAGTGTATACTACAGTTGTAGCAGTAGTGTATACTACAGTTGTAGGAGTCGTGTATACTACAGTTGTAGCAGTAGTGTATACTACAGTTGTAGGAGTCGTGTATACTACAGTTGTAGCAGTAGTGTATACTACAGTTGTAGCAGTAGTGTATACTACAGTTGTAGCAGTAGTGTATACTACAGTTGTAGCAGTAGTGTATACTACAGTTGTAGCAGTCGTGTATACTACAGTTGTAGCAGTAGTGTATACTACAGTTGTAGCAGTCGTGTATACTACAGTTGTAGCAGTAGTGTATACTACAGTTGTAGCAGTAGTGTATACTACAGTTGTAGCAGTAGTGTATACTACAGTTGTAGCAGTCGTGTATACTACAGTTGTAGCAGTAGTGTATACTACAGTTGTAGCAGTAGTGTATACTACAGTTGTAGCAGTAGTGTATACTACAGTTGTAGCAGTCGTGTATACTACAGTTGCAGCAGTAGTGTATACTACAGTTGTAGCAGTCATTTATACTACAGTTGTAGCAGTAGTGTATACTACAGTTGTAGCAGTCATTTATACTACAGTTGTAGCAGTAGTGTATACTACAGTTGTAGCAGTAGTGTATACTACAGTTGTAGGAGTCGTGTATACTACAGTTGTAGCAGTAGTGTATACTACAGTTGTAGCAGTAGTGTATACTACAGTTGTAGCAGTCGTGTATACTACAGTTGTAGCAGTAGTGTATACTACAGTTGTAGCAGTAGTGTATACTACAGTTGTAGCAGTCGTGTATACTGCAGTTGTAGCAGTCGTGTATACTACAGTTGTAGCAGTAGTGTATACTACAGTTGTTGCAGTAGTGTATACTACAGTTGTAGCAGTAGTGTATACTACAGTTGTAGCAGTAGTGTATACTACAGTTGTAGCAGTCGTGTATACTACAGTTGTAGCAGTCGTGTATACTACAGTTGTAGCAGTAGTGTATACTACAGTTGTAGCAGTAGTGTATACTAACAGTTGTAGCAGTAGTGTATACTACAGTTGTAGCAGTAGTGTATACTACAGTTGTAGCAGTAGTGTATACTACAGTTGTAGCAGTAGTGTATACTACAGTTGTAGCAGTCGTGTATACTACAGTTGTAGCAGTCGTGTATACTACAGTTGTAGCAGTAGTGTATACTACAGTTGTAGCAGTAGTGTATACTAACAGTTGTAGCAGTAGTGTATACTACAGTTGTAGCAGTAGTGTATACTACAGTTGTAGCAGTAGTGTATACTACAGTTGTAGCAGTAGTGTATACTACAGTTGTAGCAGTAGCACAAATGGCAGGTTGAGGGTGATCCACTACGGAGTTCTTACCGCCAGGGTCATCTGCTTCAGAGTTCCCAAGCACCACTATAGGTGAAATACGCGTTGATGTGCTTTAAGAAGCTGATAAATGAGACACTTATGCAACATTTGGGTGTCTCATTCCTCAGCATGTCGGCTTTTCAAAGCCGACATGCCTTGTGTGTATCCACGTATTACTGTCCACAGGATGGGTACGGCATCCACAGTAAACCTGTTGGTTCTAATTCTTTGCTGCGCGATGTATTTTTAGGCTAGAGCTCCTTGTATGGGGCGAGCGCTAATTCCAGCACTCCTACTTCCAGGTTTGGGCCAAAGCTAACTGCTTTCTCGGCGTTTTTTCTTTTCACGATTTTCAAGAACTGAGCACTTCGTGGTCAGAGGTTCTTCTCTAGATGTTGCCTTCTCCTATTCCATGATTTAAACATGTGCAACATCATGGTACAGAAGGGCCTCGCTTATACAGCAGGTTAGGTTCCGGGCCACTACTATGAAGCGAAAATTTTTGTGAAGTGAAGCAGCTTTTTTTCTTTTTCAAATGCAAATAAAAGTCTGATAACATGTTTGCACTATCATATATTAAGTGATCAATAGAGTTAGGCCTAAAACAGCATATACATCACACACATTACTTACCTTAAAATACTTTCGTCCTTAGCTTATAGTTAGTGGGGAATATATTTATTGTTGTTAGTCTGAATAAATGAAGAATGGGTATAATTGAAAACCGTTGCATTAATGAAACGCCATAAAGCGAGTACTGTAAAGCGAGGCCTGCCTGTATCTTTACTTACTGGCATCTTGCCATCCAGTGACTATCAATACAATACATGGAGATAATAGAAATATATACAAGAAATAAGTGAGAGATAAGGCAAGCAGTCCTTCAGCCTAGGAGCAGGTGATGAGCACCGTAGTCTTAAAGAATCTTGTTTCTTCGGTTACGAACATTTGTTTGAACTCAACCTTCCCCTCTTTTTCGCGTGATTTACAAAGCTTCGAAATGTCACTTTTTTTTTTTATAAGTTTGCAGCCAAATGTATTTTCCCCAAGGAATCTACCATTGGGAGTTGCAAATTCATTTGAAGATTTGTCAAGGGTAAACTCAGGTCACACCTCCCAGACTTCATTAGTCGTGGAGTTTTTCATTTCATCCTAGTCACCCTTGATGTTATGGACTGCATACTTGCCGAGTTGCGTTTTGGGGGAGATCAGTATAAGAATAAAAATCTTTACTTCTACAAGTACATGATACAACTTATATAGACCTAGCTGACATTAATTACATACTGTATAGAAAGCCCCTTGTTATGCAGAGCATTTCGGGCAAATTAGGTTAATTTTGGCCCCAGGATGCGATCCACACAATCGGCAAACACCCAGGTACCTATTTACTGCTAGGTGAAGAGGGACAACAGGTGTCTTAAGGAAACACGCCCCCCAATGTTTCCACCCGTACCGATCGCACCATGGACCTCAGTGTGCGCTACCAACTGAGCTACGGGACAGTGGCTTCCAGTATTGCTCTTACTATGCGTTGAAGATACATGAAGATGATGACTTCGTGCATGTGGGATGACGTGAATTAAAGATGTTTAGTGGCATGAACACACTGGAAATGTTACTGTTCATAGTTCGAAGTTGATTGTGTGCGCTGTCAGTCAGCGGACAAACACAATTAACCGTGAACGCTGTTTTTTTTTTCCGCGATAATAATGTTCAACTTCTGGAAAGAAGCATCGACCAGGGCTACCCATCCAACATCATTCCTGTCATTTTATTTTCCTCTCGGAAGCTTGTTCTTCAGTGTTTTGGAACACGAGGGTTTAAAGTTATAGAAAAATCATGTATCACACTCGTTATCCCCGTTTGTAGAGGCGCTTAAGGTGGGTGTATGCCCCCTTGAACCTGGACGTGTTCTTATCCTAAAATTAAGGTTCTAACTGAACCTAGATTTCCAAAAGAGTCTGGTGCCCTTTATATTAAACATTTGTTACATGTGTACCCATAAGCCTTTTAGTTTACTAATCACTCGGGAACTTCGCAGCATCAACATGTACGCTAACAGCTTCGTATATAAATTTTATGCTGTGAAGGGTGTGACGTCTCTCAAACCTGTTAAACCAGCCTTTACCTGCGCCAAATTCCTCTGCATTTGCTGACCTAACTTGTTCCTGTTTGAGATGATAGTACTATTGTACCCTGGCCCTGATGGTGCTAGTCTCTACCTCAAAGTGATTTTTTAATTCTGATGTCTCCTGTGTCATCCTTTCCATCCATCAGTTCCTGTTGGGTTTTGCTACCTCTGTTGTCAGTAATGTTGGGTGCTGGATTGATGGTATTAAAGATTAAAACACTAACGTTTTGCTTTAAGGTAAGCGAAACGTTAGAACAATAAAGGCTTGTTCTAACACCTGTGTCTTTGTGCAACACTTGGGTATTTTTAATGAGGATAAATAAATTAGACACGTGCAACACTTGGGTATCTTTAATGAGGATAAATAAATTAGACACATGTGCAACACTTGGGTATCTTTATCGAATTTATCAACCTGTGTCTTTACCTTCATTCCTGTCGGCACTGAGCCCTTCAGACACTAAGTTAATATTGCTTCTCTGCTGGCTCTTACTATGTGAATAGCCTGCTCATTAATCCCTTAATCACCTCCGATTAGCCAAGCTGTGGTGCATACAACCTAATGCTTATAGCTACCACGTACAGCCTGACAGATCAGGCTATCAAGCAGGAGGCCTAGACGAAGACAGGGCTGTGTTGGCGATGATCCTCAGAACTATCTCGAATTACGCAACGGGTAATAGTGGGCGATGCTACTAATCTGAAGACGCCTGAGAATCCTATTTATAATTTCAAGTGAGAACACTATCTTGGCTCATTCCTTGGGTTGAAGAAATGTTCGCACGATGATTTGTGGTAGACATTTGCAGTTAGCTAGTACTATGTACATTCCATAGCACACAGAAAGATATGTCAGCAAGTTGTTGATACAGTATTCGGCGTGGTAAATTAGACACATGTGCAACACTTGGGTATCTTTATTGTGGAAAGGATTCTTATCAAAATTGGTAGTGATTACATCGACTCCAGGCTGAGAGACTGATTACCTTAAACTCCTTCTGATCTTCACCATTCTTCTTTGTATTGGACTGATGAAGCCACTGTGTGGCGCAACGATTCCACAATAAAAGTACTCAAGTGTTGTACATGTGTCTAATATATCAACTTGTCGGTTCTCTGAACTATTTATCAGTGTACATACGTGCTAACAATGGCAAGTGTCATACCTACCACAATTGCCATAGGTGTCAAGCAGTTATCATGCGTGGGGATCGCGAGTTAGGTTACTAAATTTACTGTTCTACGAACTTAACTTGCTGAACTGAGCATTATGATGGATGAAACTCGGGGATGCGTGAATGTACTAACGGGTAACGTGAATTCCAGTTAAGTCAGGTAGTTACAATATGTTTACTGGAGTAGTCTCCCTGCTCCTGGTTCCTCTCAAACGTTTTTTCTTGTCTGCCTTGTCGAATCTTGCGAATATCATGTACTGATCCTTGGGGAAGCTCACTCATTATATTTGACCATCCTGATAACCTCTTCTCTTGCCATCACTGTATCTCTTACCTCACAAGTGTTTCATTCCACATTGTAGTGTTTCGAGCACAGGGTTAAATACTTTCATACATTCCGATAAGATGAAATTTACCCTCTCTGTCTGTCTGTCTGTCTCTCTCTCTCTCAATATTATAATTGCAGCAGGTTAACAAGGCACGATTTACGTTCCTTATATGAAAACCTGTTATCTCTCAAGTACTCCATAATTATCCCCCTGATATTTTCAAATAACTTCGGACAGCATTAATATCAATTATACGTCTTTGTAGTGTAGTATCTCCAGTACGGTCTTCTTGGGGACACAAACAAATGGCATTATATTCACATTCGGAACATCAGTTACCAGCTATCTTGTTCCTGCAAAGTCTAAGGATTTGTAATAGATCTTTGCTATAGGTCCACGTCGTATCTCTGTTACTTCTCTTTTAGTTCATGGATATATGTCGTCTTACCCCCTTGTCATTTGGATATTCAGTGTCTGTTATCTGTCCTTTACTACCTCCTTTCTGGAATGGTTATAAATTGCATGGTAATACGGACAGACTGGAAAAGAAGTCTCCTTTACAGTTCTGGACATTTCGCCATGAGTTGCTTCATTGGTCTGAAGATGAGAGGTTTCTTTAATAATTTTTCAGAATTATACATAAGTATTCTTTTCCACTTCTTTCTGGAATTTCTCTCCAGATTCCATCATGAAGACCTTAAATCTCATGCTGCCTTCCTCACCTTCACCTGCCATCCTCTGGAGTATTTCTTCCTCCGTCATTTGTATTACTTCGTTTTGTTACGAATATTCATCTTCCTGTGTGGCTGTGAAGCACTTTTGCACTGTCCCTGAGATTAACTTTACTGATAATAGTTTTTAGCATGTTTGATTTCTTGTCTTATCACCTTTTTTTTTTTTTTTTTACTTCCTACCGTTTTTTGTCTTTCTACCCTTTAGCTCCTTGCTTTGGCCTCCCTCCAGCTCTGGTTCAATCATAGTTTTATGTATTAGGTTACCGTTCCTCCTTTCGGGTCTTTAGGGATCTCGAGGAAATTTTAGGTGCCATTAACAGTAAGAGTTTAGTGGGTTAAATTATTACTGGCTATTTTTTTACTTTGTGGTGGCATTTATTTTTGTTTTGTTCTCTCAATGGGAGGATATTTTTGGCTTATGTATTTGTTAAATACGGTATATATTTTTCTTCACTGTCATGTATTGAATAATCTCATAGTTCAATAAGCTTCGTAAATTTTACGACTTCCTTCCTCTCAGGGTATATAAATCTGTGGGATGAGGATTCCTATCTAGCCTCTCCATCTCATGCACTGTCTCGCTGTCAGCTGATCTTTTGTACTCCATGAAATATATTTTCCCCACATTTTCTTGGGCACTTTTTCAACGTTTCCTCATCCTTTTCTTCGTTTTACAAGTGCCACCTTTACCAGATAGTTTAATATAGGGTGGACAGAGGCTCAAAGTGGCACGCCGTTTTCTGTTTCCTCCATGTCCGATTCATTTAAGGGTAAAAAATATGTCCAGTCTTGCAGGTTTATCTCCTGGTATTTCCGTAGTCTCTCTGTGATATTTCACAAGTTCACTAATATAGACTAGGGTTTGCTTTCCACATTTCAGCTCCCCCGTACGGATTACAGTTATGTTATTCTGTTCCCATGTGGACGATATCTCAAGTTATCAGAAACTTTGCTTTAGAGTTCTGCGAACTCTGTCATTTCTTGGATATGCATCCGGACCGTGTTAATTTGCCACACTAAGCAGTGTTGGGAGTGAGAGGAGCCGGAGAGTAAGCTAGGAAGTGAGAGCTTTCGGAAATGTGTACTGGAGAGTGTGAGAGTAATCTAGGAAGGGCGCTAGTGAGTGTAAGCTAGGAAGGGTGCTGAGAAGTGAGAGCTTGGGAGTGTGTGTGCTGGGGAGTGAGAGGGAAGCCTGAGAGTGAGCTAGGAAGGGTGCTGGGAAGTGAGAGCTTGGAAATGTGTGCTGGGGAGTGTGAGAGTATACTGGGGAGAGAGCAGGGAGCAGCAGCAGCAGGTTTGTATCAGTGGCCGGCCTTGCCTTGCTCTCTGAGTGCTTATCTCCTTCACCATCAGAATACTAACTCTCATCCACCTCTCTTCCTCTCTCTCTCTCTCTCTCTCTCTCTCTCTCTCTCTCTCTCTCTCTCTCTCTCTCTCTCTCTCTCTCTCTCTCTCTTCCCATTCCTTAATCACTACCCACCTATCCACTAACTCAAACACCTTAATTATTGCAGTGATTCTCCTCTGTTTTACTTCTTTTGAAGATCAGTGTGTTCTCCCTAGAAGTTTATTCGTCTCTTCCTGTTCAGTCTCCTTGTTGCTTGACGGTCTTACAGCTCAGTGACCTGGCTGTGGATGTGCTATGTAGGAACACAGTCGACAACTCCCACACTGGTGGCGGTGGTCGTCTGGGTGGATATGTTCTGTCAAAGTACAGTCAAGCTTATCATACTGTTAGTGATATTGATGGCTGTGGTGGCCAAGAAGGAGGTACGTGATAGTAGTTGTGTTGATGGTGCAACTGTGGGGACGATGATGTTGACACTATCTCCCTCTAGCTAGGCATGATTCCAAGGCAGTATTGCCAAAAATCATCTCCCATTCATCCCTTCAATATACTTTATACCTTTTCCCAACCTCCTGCCTCCTCTTCCCATATCCCTTCATTTCTCCCTACCACCCCTCATTTCTCCCCGCCTCCCCTCATCTAACCACCCCAGGCTCGTTACGTGACTGCAGCTTACACCGGCCACTTTGGTGTGTGGTAATTGCAATTGGTGTCCGTCACTCTCATGTGGCGACAAATACAGTCAATTAGCGTGGTTCTGCCGCCCTCTCATGTTTACTCTAATAACCAGACCCGGGATTGATCCAGCCCCGCCGCGACCTGCTGCGGGTTTAATGCTGCCTCAGGAATGTTGCCTCCTGACTTCAGCATGATGCTGCTGCTGTTGTCGCTGTAGCTGCTCTTGCTGATGGAGCTGTTGTTACTGTAGCTGTTATTGTTTTTATAGTTCCTGCTGTGTCTACATCTTGTAATGTTATGTCAACATTTTCTGCTGCAATAGCCACTGCTGGTGGTGGTGCTGCTGCTCCTGGTGTTGCTGCTGTTATACCTACTGTTCTTGTTGTTGCTGCTGCCTCTCCTCTTGTTGCTGTAACTTCCTTCTGTAGCTTCTGCTGCTGTGGTTATTGCTGCTCTTGTTGCTACTGCTAAGTCCTCTTCTTGTAATGCATTTGTTTTCTTTTGCTACTTCAGTTTATAAACTCTTTTGCTGCTGCTGCTGCTACTGCTGCTGCTGCTGCTGCTGCTGCTGCTGTTCCTGCTGCTGCTTTTCCCTCGCCTGCTTTTCCTCATCCATTTGCTCTTCCTTATTCAGCTTCTATTTTTTCTTTTGATTCTCATTTTCCTCATCACCACCACTACTACCACCATCCTCACCACCACCACCCTCCTCGCCACCACCACCACTACTACCCTCTCCACCACAACCTTCCCTACCACTACTCTCTCCACCACTACCTTCTCCACCACACCCTTCCCTACCACCACGGCCCTTTCCACACCACCACTACTACCCTACCTACCATCACCACCACTACCACTACCCTCCCAACCACAACCCTCTCCACCACACCCCTCTCCACCACCCTCATCACCACCAGCAACAGTAGCAGCAGACGGTGATGTTTAGCCTTGATCTCAAGGTCATACTTCCAGCAGACATTGATGTGCGCTTCATGTATCATCTTAACCTCTAAATATTGATTGGTGCATCTTCACCCTAGTAATCTTAACTTTACTGGGGCACTTTACACGACCTTGTCTTCATGCACGTGTATAAATGGTGTTTTGCATAGCCACAATTACTCGCCACTAATGGACTTGACAACGGGAATTGCCTGTAACTTCCAAGTGCTTATTTAGTTGTTTTATGAGCTTTGTATTCAACTGTGTACAAAAAAAACTGTACATCTATATTCATCGTCATACTTATTCCCTTGACACTAATTAATCCTGCATGATGGATGTCACCACGCCGTGCTTCACTCTTGACGCTGGTCATTTTAACGCGGTGCTGGTGTGATTACGGTTTGTGTCTAGAGGTAGGAGTCTTCCCCAGGAAGGATGTAACTCTACTCACAGGGTGTTGGCTTGACTTAATAACCTAGTTTCTCATTTCGGCATAAATGGTGGGGATATTTACCCTGTCGTCTACATTTGCTGAAACTACCGATGACAAAGAACGAATTATGGAGATGGATTGGGGAATGTGAAAAAAAAAATATTTTGAATAGTTTTACTGCTTTGTGATTATGATTTTTAAAATGAGAGTGTGAATAAGTCACGACAGTAGCAAGTTACTAATGATAGTGTCAGTTTGACAATGAATGTTAGAAACGGTAAGTATTTAAAGCTCCGAATAACTAATTAGTTCTAGAACTTTATAGGCAAAATAAAATCTAAGCTCATTGCGTAGATCACGGTGACCCCCACCCACCACCAGGACCCCCCCACCACCAGGACCCCCACCCACCACCAGGACCCCCCCACCACCAGGACCCCCCCACCACCAGGACCCCACCACCACCACCAGGACCCCCCACCACCACCAGGACCCCCCCACCCACCACCAGGACCCCCCCACCCCACCCACCACCAGGGATCATCAAATGCTGGTCAAAATTTCATGATAGATTAAATACTAAAGTTGGATCCAAAACGCCAACATATGTTAGGCCAAACACTGAACACGGTGCTCCACCATGGAGCCCACACCTGGTCAAGCACCTGAGAAAGCTAGTAAAGATCCAAAGGTTTGCAACCAGCTTAGTACCTGAACTCCGAGGAATGCACTATGAGGAGAGGTTGAAGAAACTGAACATTGACTATCATAAAGAAGGACAAAGGGAGAGATGATTACGACGTACGAAGTCTTACGGCGAATAGAAAGGGCAGATATGACATATTATTTGAATTCAGATCCCAGGTATATTGAGCATACGGATGACTCACGAAATTGCAATGACACGATTGCAAACAAACCATACCACGGGAGGGAATAGAACCCGCGATCAGTCTCAAAACTCCAGACCGTCGCGTTAGCCACTGGGCCAGCTAGCCACAATAAGATTAATCCAACTAGGTATATTTCTACACCATAGGAAGGTTAGCATAGGCGAGTTCTATCCCCGCCTGTGGTATAGTTTGAGCATGTGGAGTAACAAAAGGATTACCGAATTTACCCTAGTTATGTAAATGCTTATTAAAAGCAAATGTGATACATTGACAACACAACACATGATAACACGAGTTTCTTAAAATATTGAGAACTAGAGACCACATTTGCAAATAGTGAGAACTAGAGACCACACTTGTAAAATGAGAACTAGAGACCATGCTTTTAAACAGTGAGAACTAGAAACCACGCTAGTAGATTTATAAGACACATTTGCAACATTTGGGTATCTTTATTTGCCGAAACGTTTCACCTCCATAATAGGTTTCGTCAATCGAATAGGGAGGAAACAGCAGAAGTTTGCCTGGTCAAGTAGGCTGTTGCTGCTGGTGACCCGCTGGTCCACGTATCCATTACGGTCTGTGCTACATCCACTGAATTCTTTACAAAGTATATACGACAGAGATTGGACACCACCAGCATTGTTTTTCTCTTGTAACTACAAATAGCCAATCACATGTAATTCAGCACGCAGGAGCACGCGTGTGCACACTCGTGCGTGTGCGCGTTCCTGCTCACAATGAGCACATCCAGAGTCTTTAATAATACTACACAGTTTAGGAAATTAAATAACAATTAAGTAAATCATACGGGCATTCAGGAACACCGTAATCTTTTCAGTCGTACAAACATGCAAGCTGTGGTCAATCTTACAAGAACGTGAACGGGACAAATCTTGCAGCTCACCCCTCATACTTTTCCATCTTTCGTGAGAAATAAACGCTCGAGGTTTTGCATAATTCCTCTCTCACCCCCTCCCCACCTCCATTGTCTGGTATATCCTAGTGAGCACTAGGATATACCAGACAACGTTTCAAGCGATAGAGGTCTCAGGACTGCCACGTTTTCTGATAATTTGGCCTGGTGTTTGCTCACGTGACTTTAAACCAGATTTTATTTCTGTACACTTTCGAACGCGTGGAAATGATGGAAGGGCACTTCGTCAGGTTATGCATTCTTGTATCGGAGAAGAGGTTGCATCATGACCTTGATAATGGTGGTGGAGACTCTTGCAAGATCAGGTGATTACCCTGATGTTTGTGTTTGTGTTCTCGGGAGTAGCCCAGATTCAAGTGTTCTCGGGAGTAGCCTAGATTCAGGTAAAATTCCATAGAGCTATGACAGAAAATTACTGGACCAGTAGCACTAACATTGCATATCATGAAAATTTTTGAAATGGTGATCAAGACGTCGTTTTACTGTTTTGTTATGAAAAAAAAGCATAGCCTGCGCAACTCGTCATGAAGGAGTTAGAACGGCGAGAAGATCATGCTTGTCACAACTGTTAGATTATTATTACAAAACCACTGAGGCTTTGGCGGGACACCAAAACAGATGTGGTTTACACTGATTTTACAAAGGCTTATGACAGCTGTGACGATTCAGTGATAGATAACAAAATGAGGTCAACAAGCAAAGCAGAAAAAGTAGGGAAGAGGATATTCAAATTTCTCTCACTGAACACAAAAGATGTAGTAACCAAAAGAGAGTCAAGTCGCGGCAAAGTAAAAACATTCGTACCCCACGGCATGGGCCTAGCACCGTTCCTATTTCTCAGCCTACTAGCAAACATAGATAAAACCAGTGGTCACAGCTTTATGTCATACTTCGCGAAAGATGCCAAAACAAGCATGGAAGTCGCCGCGGTGGAAGATACCGAAAAATTTCAACCAGTTTTCAACAGAACTTTTTAGTGGGCAAATAAAAAGGAAGTTGATGGTCATTTGTGGCAAATCTCAGTTACTCAGACATGGGAACAATGAACGAACTACAAGAATGAGCAAAGAATATAGAAAGCATGCAGATCATCTAATAGGACATAAAAAACAAAACACTTTGGAATAATAATATCAGATGATTTGTCATTCAAAGAATACAGTACAACAAATACAGGAGAGGCCGGAAAATATAACAAATATCAGTGATGGTCCTGTTCTCATCACTTGTATGACTCTTGCGGATGTAGTGCTTTCCTCGTGGATATAATTATTAAAATTGAGTGGATTAAGTTGCAACAAAACACCCGTTTTATTATGTCTGACACACAAGGAACAATTTTGAATTCGTCTCGCATGTGTGTTCTCTGTTACACTTTCATCAAGTAGTTAATATGTTATTCTAGTTCTCCCGTAAGTTGTTATAAATATAAATGAAACACAAGCCCGGTGTAATCCCCCGGCATACATACTCAAGTGTGCATCTAGTGGTGTGTCCTTCAGAGGCTGAGTGACCCCTGTGTATACTCTGCTCTTCCTCCTTACTGCCCCATCTCTAGACTGATGGAAACATTTGCTCGTGTTTTACGAATCTTTGCTTGGGTGTTGGGAACATCTGCTTGTGTGTTATGCCCCTTTGTTTTTGTGTTATGAACCTTTATCTTGTGTTATGAACCTGTGCATGTGTGTTAAGAACCTTTGTGTGTTAGGAACCTTTTTGTGTTATGAACCCTTGCTTGTGTGTTATGAACCTTTTGATTGTGTGTTATGAACCTCTGCTTGTGTGTTACGAACCTTTGCATGTTATGCATCTTTGTTTTTGTGTTATGAACCCTTGCTTGTGTGTTATGAACATTTGCTTGTGTTAGGAACATTTGCTTGTGTGTTATGCCCCTTTCTTTTTGTGTTATGAACCTTTTGCTTGTGTGTTATGCACCTTTGTTTTTGTTATGAACGTTTGCTTGTTTAGAACCTTTGCTTATGTGTTATGAACCTTCTCTTTCGTTGCGAACTCTTGGTCATGTTTCATAATAGAAATCTAATATAGATAATCCAAGGAAAGGCGTTTCAATGAGCTGAGGTATGCAACAGCTCTTAGCTTATAGATAAAAGTACTAACTCTTAGCCCAGTCTTGTAAAAACTCTTTTGTTAAATAAGTGTTCATGTGTTGTGAAACCTTATTCATGTGTTATAAAACTTTTTTTTCATTTTTGTTACGAAGCTTTATGCACAGGTTGGGTATCCTTCTTCATGTATTGTGCAACCTTACTTAGGTGTTATGAAGCTTTGTTCATGCGTTGGGTAACCTTCCCTCCTCAAGTGTTTTGAAACCATGTTTCTTTGTTATGAAAACTTTCTCATTTTATATCGCTCACGTGAAACCGCTGGTCTTACTAATGACCCGAGGACAAATGCGATTTTCAAGGGAAAGCTGGATCACTATCTCCACAAAACGACTAGGCTTGATGACTATGTGAGCCTGCGGGTGGCTGCCGGGAACAGCCTGGTTGAATAACCACTCAAGAAAGTTTGACCAAAAGCTGAACTGGTAGACTAGAAAAGCTCTCGAAATCGGCTACAGGTTTGTCACGGGTATAGGATATTTCAATGGTGGCACTCATCTTTAGAGAGTTAGAGAATTTTTTCCTCCATTTTTAGCACAGCCTGAAGCCAGACATCCTTGATAACCCCCTCCTCTGATCACCCAATCTATTGCTGAACACTTCCCGCATATATATATCACAACCTGGCTGAACAGGCACCTGCACTAGGGAATTATATATTTCTTCTGACGGACTGTTTGTTACGGCATTATTTCTTATGGTTGCTAGTTTGTATAAAGTTTTATAATTTTAGGTTGAGTTTTATAAAGTTAAGTTGGATGTCAGCCAGCTGATGTAATTTCAGCTTGGTGTCACTACTGTTGTCTTTGTATAACTACTTGTGCACGAAACCTCAACACTTTCTGACCGGATTGAAGACCATATAAAAAGAGAGAGAGAGAGAGAGAGACTGATTGATTTTGAGAGATTGAAATTGTACTCGTTTTAAACTACCTTTATGTAGTTACAGTAGCAGAGTCACCGTATGCTCTTGCTGTTTTGTCTTCAGTATTTTAGTTTGTTACATTATTTTGTTAAAAGTTTCTGGTGTTGGTAGTACGCACGCACTCCCTCCATCCACCTGGACTTCATTCCAGTAGCCTATCACACTCATGAGGAAATATTTTCTTACTATCTATTCAGCTCATTATTTTTGCTTGCAGTTGTGATGTCCTCTCCCATCTAATGTATGAAAAAACTTTTATCCATAAATTTACAATGCTCTTTTTTTTTTATCCGAGTTTCAAGGAACGATGGCATTTTCATTGCTGTCTCTTGTTGCACTTCTGTTTGTGGCGGCCACATCGTAACACGATTCTTTAGTTTATCTGTATCTACATGATTTTATAGATGTGGACACCACATCAGTACTGAGTATTACAGTTTTGGTCAAATGTATGTTGTGAACGTTGCCACAATAAAATGTCACATTAGTTGCATCTGCGTGCATTTACCTAACATTTTTGTCGGTAAATCTACCATTATTACTATCCCTTATTCTCGTTAATATTTTCAATATTTTATACTATAGTCAATATTCTTTGTTCATAATATCTCTTACATCTTTCCTTCTAAGACAAATTTGTATATACAGTCTTGTATAAATTTTTCTATCGTATCCATATTTTTTATAAAACGTAATGTATGGGACATGGTCTATGTATTGGTGGATAAAAGGCTGATGAGTAGACTTCAGAATGTGCATATTTATAGAGGGGGTAACAGATATATCAAATATTTTTTTAGTTATAGCTACAATAAGAGTACTTTGCCTTATTGTTTCCATTTAAATTTTGTATTCCTCTCTTTGTCCCCAGTTCAATGTCATGAAAAGTAAGTTGGAACTCCCTATTACTATGTACAAAAAAAAATATTTAGTATTATTCACTGATTTTTTATTCTGGTTTATTGCAGTGTGTCTTGACTTTTTCGGGGTTGATAGTTTCCTATAGTAAATTTGTCATTTCCTTTGTATTTCCTACTTTTTATTTAATTCATCACTTTGCATGGCCTCAGTCTTATTTATCGATGTTTTCTGTGATTAAGATTCAATTATCTGATGTTATAATTATCGAATCTTGCTTCGCTGCGTTTTTATCCATCTTCTTTTGATTATTTAGAATTTCTTTCAGCTCATTCATAAT
The DNA here is from genome assembly GCF_038502225.1 of Cherax quadricarinatus. Classification (NCBI taxonomy): domain Eukaryota; kingdom Metazoa; phylum Arthropoda; class Malacostraca; order Decapoda; family Parastacidae; genus Cherax; species Cherax quadricarinatus. The sequence goes on from NC_091358.1 coordinate 8,115,717, forward strand.
TTTACCTAACCGAGTCTTTATTTCTTTGTTGTTTTTAGTTAGCTCATTGGTTATATTCTTCAAAAGCTCACCTTTGTTATTTCTGCCATTTTCACTTTATTTTCCTCTGGTTAATATGGGAGTCATTAGCTTATTAGTGCACTTTTCTAACAGTAAGTTTTGACAGTTTTCGCAAAATGGACTGATTATTTAAATAATTTTAGCAAATAAAACAAATATATCTAGCTGGTGTATGTTGGTAATATAGTTCGTTGAGCACTTTTTCTTTAGACTCTGTAACACTATTTTTTTTTTTTAGATATTACTGAACTATCGTTTAGATCTTTGGGACATCAACGTTTATGCAAGTCTTCGTCGAGGGCAACGAAGACATTTCCAAACCTCCCTTATTGACACTGAAGCACCACTTACACACTCCAGACCTGTACCCTCTAATGAGGCAATGAATCAGTGAACTTGGAGAGATCTTTAGCTTTGGATAGCATCTAAGTAAACACTCCTGAAGTTGTGACCTAGTTGAGGCCTAGGTTCCAAATCTACACACTACAATAACATAATACTGGAGTGAGAAATATGGAAACATAAGATAGACCCAGTGAAAAGCAGGGGTACCATGGGCACAGCAAGAGAGCATTGTGACAATATCCGTGATTCAAGACTATTTAACCTCCTACCAGCTGATAAAAAAAAAAATACTGCTGGAATAAGTGTAAAAGTTGGCAAGAGTAAACTGGGGCACTACCTCCTAATGCCAGATCAGCCAAGCTCTGATGAATATATGTTCCAGCGAGTCTTGAACAGCAACAGCCTTGTTAAACAGGTAATCAGTAGAAGAGCCTGGTCACAGGGCAAGATATTTTATCCGTTTATCTTAAATAGTAAGTTATTACAAGAAGCCCAATGGAAATAAGTCACTTTGACTTTTTGGGGTTATCCTAGGTAATCTACACATATGCTGCTATGTATAATAATTTATGTAACTGTATATGTGCACCTGTACCTGAATAAAATTACTAAGGTTGAATAAAAGTGCTTGAAACCGCTCACTGATATATCACAAGCATATTTCCTGAACCCGGCATCTTATTTCACCTATCATTTTTGCTCTGGTCACTTCTACAACTGGTTTATACACAAATAACCCACACACAGGAGAGAGAAGAGCTTATGACTACGTTTCGGTCTGTCTTGGAGCATTCACAAATCACACAGACAGAATGACGACGTTTCGGTCTGTCTTGGAGCATTCACAAGTCACAGACAGAAGAGAGTGAGCCACTGTATATACGCGAGGAGGACAAGGACGGAAGAGAGGAGGAAAAATTAGTGGTAGTGGTTCTTTTTGTTTTTTATATATTCTGGCTCAAGAATAATAATGTCAGCAAAAGTTCTTTCTGATTTCAAAGAAGTATTACAGCAATATGATGAAACATTTGATAATACAGTTATCTGCTTACTGACACATGGACTGGTATTAAGGTTCTTGACACATGGATTGGGCAAGAATATGTGATGGTATCGGAAAAGTTGGCATAAACCTTGGTAATAAATACGGAAAAGTTACACTGGATATGTTGACCAATACGTTGAATAAGCTGGGGTATCAGTTGTGTTATGGGCCACTAGAAGTATCGGTTAGATGTGTTATGGACCACTATAAATATCATTCAGTGAATGCTGAGACAGAAGCCACCCCTGTGGCTTCTGTCTTAGCATTCATTGTGGTCTCTGTCTCAGCATTCACTTTTCGCTTTATTCTGGTAACTATTTTAGGCTACCATAATAAACAAAAGCAAAGTGTGTGTGTGTGTGTGTACTCACCTAATTGTGGTTGCAGGGGTCGAGACACAGCTCCTGACCCCGCCTCTTCACTGATCGCTACTAGGTCCTCTCTCTGCTTCCAGAGCTTTGTCATACCTCGTCTTAAAGCTATTTATGGTTCCTGTCTCCACTACATCACTTGCTAGGCTATTCCACTTCCTGACGAGTCTATGACTGAAGAAATACTTCCTAACATCCCTATGATTCGTCTGAGTCTTCAGCTTCCAGTTGTGACCCCTTGTTTCTGTGTCCCCTCTCTGGAACAACCTGTCTCTGAATTTTGTGTGTGTGTGTGTGTATGTGTTCTCTTCTTTTTATATCTGTAGATTGTTGGGTTCTAACTCTTAGGCCACGCTTTGCTCATCGATTATCTTGTGTGACTTACTCCCTTCTATTTTGGGCTTTCCCTTATCTACTTTTGAATCTATATATGGATTTAGCCTCAACACATATCTTCCTAATGCGTTCCGCGTGCTCATTACTTTTACACTGGAAGAGCAATTTATTTTATCTTTGGCTTATTTGAACTTCCATTTTCCATTGTATTCCTCATGTTCCATCTTATGTAGGATAATACGTTATTATCCACTTTGTCAGACAAGTATCACTGCAATTACTGGTATTCAATACCTAGAAGACGAGGGCAACACCTGGATATGTAGGTCAGCGAGCCACTAGCAGCAACAGCCTGGTTGACCAAGCAATCACCAGAATCCCCAAGGCCGGGCTCTGGAAGTAGAAAAACTGATCAAAGGTAGGTTTCGCTAACTAATGACATTTTTAGTTCAATGTAGATATGATATACGATAATAGTAGAATGTGAGGTAATCAGCATCTCAGAATTATACACAGAAAACTAGATACCCGACAGGTGAAGATAGCCATGTGTCGCACTTGTAACTAATTCTTCATTATCCACGTTCTCTCTCTGAGTTTCTTGTAAGTAGAGATCATGTCTCTTGTCAGTCTTCGATTTAATGCTATCTCTCGTAATTTATCTTTATATACGAGCTCTCTTAGTTCAGGGATCAGACTTGTGACAAACCTTTGAACTTTCTTGAGGTGATGAGGACTAAAGGCTGGCGCCGCATACTTCAGTCTTGCGTAAGATAAATACAGTAGTCTGAATTTCTCCTTAAGGTTCTTATATATGCCATCTTTACATATACGTCTGATGTTATTTTGTTCGTGTGCCTCAGGCGAGGTGTTCCATGTGATGTTCACCTTTAGGACCTTCCCCAATTCAGATTTTAAATTTGTCTTTTTTTTTCTGCAGGTGGTACACTCTTGCCTTCTAAGTATTTTTTCTTCATCACTTGTATCTTTGTATTTGCTGAGATTGAAGTTGAGTAATCACTTGCTGGACTATTACAGTAGTTTGTGAGAGTTCATCTGGCATGATGACTGCATCTTCCCTCCCTTCATTAATTTTGTATCATACTCAAGCTTTGATATAAAGAGTATATTTTCCCTGGAGTTTACCTGGAGAGAGTTCCGGGGGTCAACGCCCCCGCGGCCCGGTCTGTGACCAGGCCTCCTTAGGTCAGTGTCCCAGGATGCGACCCACACCAGTCGACTAACACCCAGGTACCCATTTTACTGATGGGGAACATAGACAACAGGTGGAAAGAAACACGTCCAATGTTTCTACTCTGGCTGGGAATCGAACCCAGGCCCTCACCGTGTGAAGCGAGAGCGTTAACCACCAGGCCACCAGAGCCAGGTAGATAATTTGCATATATCAAAAGCAGAATCTGTTCAAGAACTGATCCATGTACGACTCCGCTTGTTGTTTTTAACGCCGCTTGTCACTGTTATGAATGTATGTATGTATGTGTGTGTATGAGTGTTTTTGCGAGGGTGGGGGTGGGAGTGGCTATCGTGTAACTCCTGGAGCTGCCTTTTAGCCGACAATCAACTGGCCTTGTTGGTTCCTAGTCTCCTGAGCCCTATCATATTTACTCTTGAAACTGTGTATGGCTTGTGTGTACATGTACGTATGTATGTTTTGCCTTGTTGGTCAATAGGGCGGAGGTTAGGCCGCCCCACACTAGTCTGTGTTGCCATGAACACGTTTCTATCTAAATGTTGCTCGCTTAAATTGGTGCGTTGAGAAAGCAGCAGATATTATAAAACATATTTGTCTTAATTTGTAATATTTGTAAAGCATTTGAGGATGTGTGACACTACAACATACGAAATATTGTCACTGGTAGTGTAATCACCAGGTGCTTCAACCTACCTGAAGAATCCGAATTACAGAGTGGGAAGTGGGAAGTACAGTGCAGGCACTGTACTTCCCACCTCCAGGACTCAAGTCCGGACTAACCTTTTTCCGTGAATCCCTTCGTAAGTATTTCTTTACCTAGAGTACATAAAACAATGAAAAAATATTTAACTACAAAAAAATCAAGTATAAGACGGCAGTGGTACATCTGGCAAGGAGCGTAACCAGGAAACGTTGAAATCTACACGATTATATGTGGTGGTGTGAGAATGGGCCCGAGTTCTTGGAAGGATAGTCATAACTCCTACCTCTATCTCCTACCACTTATCGACCGACTTTATTGATTTCTGGCCTCTAGTGCCCGTTCATACCCTCCCTTGAAACTGTGCATGATGCTGTTTCTCTCTTCATCTGGTTCCTGGGCGTGTGTTCGTGTATATGTACTCATACGCATGTGCACCACAGTATATTCACCCGAAACCTGCTCTTAGGCATCTCATGAGGACGTTTCGGTCCGTCGTGAATACTGTCAAGTCAACCACACAGTATACCAACTGAATTTTGGACTTCCAGCGTTTGAGTAAACAAATAGAATGGAGTGGATATGTGCGGAGTGGGTCAAGTGTTGCAGCTAATGTTTATTCAACAAGCATACTCACAGCTAATGCAGAGAGACGACGACACTGTAAGTCATCTGTAGAATCCCTACAGAGAGAGAGAGAGAGAGAGAGTTCACTCTTCACTCACAAGGACGTCGATACAGGAACCTTTTCTGGCACACACAAGAGGTGTGAACATCGTAGCCAGAGAGTCAAGATTTATGTTATGGACAGGTAACCCACATACTGGAGATGAAACTTGGACACACACTGAACATGAAACTTGATACACACTGAACATGAAACTTGACACACACTGAACATGAAACTTGATACACACTGAACATGAAACTTGACACACACTGAACATGAAACTTGATACACACTGAACATGAAACTTGATACACACTGAACATGAAACTTGATACACACTGAACATGAAACTTGATACACACTGAACATGAAACTTGACACACACTGAACATGAAACTTGACACACACTGAACATGAAACTTGACACACACTGAACATGAAACTTGATACACACTGAACATGAAACTTGATACACACTGAACATGAAACTTTGACACACACTGAACATGAAACTTGAACACTGGAGGTGAAACTTGAATACACACTAGAGATGAAACTTGACACACACTGGAGATGAAACTTAACACACATTAATGAGATTTGAGCACGCTTTGATGAAACTTGAAGCAGGTTATGGTCCGCCCTTGATAACGTCTACCGCTTTATTCCCAAGTTGTGGGTCAGCTGAACAATGTTGCTGGACTTTTATTTTCATTGAACTTATTAGCATAGGGCGAGAGTGGGGTGAAGGAGGGGGTGAGTGGGGTGAAGGAGAGTGGGGTGAAGGAGGGGGTGAGTGGGGTGAAGGAGGGGGTGAGTGGGGTGAAGGAAGGGATGAGAGGGGTGAAGGAAGGGATGAGAGTGGGGTGAGAGTGGGGTGAATGAGGGGTGAGGGTGACGTGAAGACGAGTGAGTGAGCGAGTGTGTGTGTGTGTGTGTGTGTGTGTGTGTGTTGTGTGTGTGTGTGTGTGTGGGTGTGTGTGTGTGTGTGTGTGTGTGTGTGTGTACAAGACAAATCTATGCTTGGTGACCTGTTTATCCTCCAGCAGTCACTGTACTTGCCTGCAGTTGAAGCACACACACACACACACACACACACACACACACACACACACACACACACACACACACACACACACACACACACACACACACACGCACACACACACACACACACACACGCACACACACATACACACATACACAGACTACAATTCTGGTCCGACAAATGGCTCCTGGTGTTTAACCCCAGTAAGTGCAGTCATGAAGATTGGGGAAGGAGAAAGAAGATCGCAGACGGAGTATAGGTTAGGGGATCAAAGGCTGCAAACATCACTTAAAGAAAAGGATCTTGGGGTAAGCATTATAACGAACATGTCCCCTGAGGTACACATTAATCAAATAACTGCTGCAGCATATGGGCGCTTGGCAAACCTGAGAATAGCATTTCGACATCTAAGTAAGGAATCATTCACGACATTGTACACCATGTACGTCAGGCCCATAGTGGAGTATGCAGCATCAGTATGGAACCCACACGTAGTCAAACGCCAAGAAATTGGAGAAAGTGCAAAAGTTTGCAACAAGATTAGACCCAGAACTGAAGGGTATGTCTTACGAGGAGAGATTAAGGGAACGTATCCTGATGACACTGGAGGATAGGCGGGATAGGGGGGACATGATAACGACGTATGAAATACTAAGAGGAATTAACAAGGTGGACAGAACTCGAATGTTTCAGGGATGGGATACAGGAACAAGGGGTCACAATTGGAAGCTGAAAACCCAGATGAGCCATAAGGATGTTAGGAAATATTTCTTTAGCCTTAGAGTTGTAAAGAAGTGGAATAATCTGGAGAGTGAAGTAGTGGAAGTAAATTCTATACATAGCTTTAAGAAGAGGTATGATAAAGTTCATGGAGCATGGAGAAAGTGACTTAGTATTGGCCAGTGAAGAGGCATGGCCAGGAGATATGACTCGACCCCTGCAACCACACTTATATGTGAGTAGTACATATAGGTGAGTACACACACACACACACACGAATCGTTCAGGACCCTGTACACCGTGTACGTTAGAACTATTTTGGAGTATGCAGCACCAGTTTAGAATCCACACCTAGCCAAGCACGTAAGGAAACTAGAGAAAGTACAAAGGTTTGCAACAAGACTAGTCCCGGAGCTAAGGGGCATGCCCTACAAGGAAAGGTTAAGGGAAATCGAGCTGACTACACTGGAGGACAGGAGAGATAGGGAACATATGATAACGACATATAAAATACTGAGAGGAATCGACAAGGTGGACAGAGACAATATGTTCCAGAGATGGGACACAGTAACAAGGGGTGACAGTTGGAAGTTGAAGACTCAGATGAATCACAGGGATGTTAGGAAGTGTTACTTAAGTCACAGAGTTGTCAGGAAGTGGAATAGTCTGGGAAGTGATGTAGTGGAGGCGGTAAGCTCATAGAGCAGGAAGAGTGATCTAGAAGCGGCCAGTGAAGAGGCTGGTCCAGGAGCTGTGACTCGACCCCTGCAGCCACGACTAGGTGAGTACACACACACACACACACACACACACACACACACACACTCACCCTTCAAAGGTGAGAGGATGGGTGTTGGAGGATGTCCCTTGATGCCGGCGAAGGGCTCTTCATTCAAGGAACTGTGGCTTACCTCTTCCCTTCTCTGAAGAACCCCTCGTTACCTCCCAGTTCCCAGGCATTGAATGCGCCTTACGAGTTTAGCGCTTCCTTGAGATTATGACGATAATGGAGTTATTTAGGTCACAGTGTTTTAGTTAACCGTGAAGGATAACCCACAATACCGTGGCTGGAACAATTCACAAATAACCTTCATTTTAAAGAGGACAGCTGTGAGGAGGTTTCGGTCCATGCTGGATCATTGTACACAGCTGCCACTGTTATAGCTTGGAATACATTACGTGCATGAAGCACCAGCTGGAGCTAATATTGGCGTGCACAAACAGAAGCCGTACCCCTAGTCAGGACAAGCATGCCAAAACAAAACACGTGTTTTTCTTGCTGGGGGAGAGGGGGAGGAACCTGGGGATAAGGGGAGATGCCTGGGGAGGACAGGGGGAGGTTGAGGCGAGGCAGGGTAAGGGAGGGGCGGCGCTGGGTGGAGGCTGGGCAGGGATGGGTTGGTGGAGGGGTGAGGCAGGGCAGAGAGAGAAGGGGCTTGGGGAAGGATGATGTGAAGGTAGGTTAGTCGGGAAGGGAAGGAGGTAGGGGGAAGAGGAATAGGTTGGGGAGGGGGAGGAGGCAGGGGAGGGAGGAGGGGAGAGGAGGAGAGGAAAAATTAGGTCTTGTACAATATTGTTTTTATACTTTACTCTTGCTTACGTTCTGCTCTGATACGCAGTTTGTTATTGCGTATATGTTGCTGTTTTCTTGTCCACATGTCACGTTTTTGCGTACTTGCTAGTGTTCTTCCGTATATGCTACTTCCCCAGTGCCAAACTCTGCTTAGAATCTGCTCTGATCGTGGCACCACCACCTGCGCTGCACCATCTCTCTGAAGCACTAAGTCTCACTGGATACGATACAGTTACTGTAGATAAGGCAGGATTCGTCAAGAAACAGGACAAGTGTTTCCTGACGCGTGTCTTAGTCATGTGATGACCCGCCGCTGGAGTTTTTGGTCATCTGACCGATACCTTCCACTGGCTTACCAGTCCACCACCTTAAGAAGTGAATAAAGATAAGACTTGACACTGCTATTATTTAAACTATACGGAGAAGTACCGAAGTAGGCCTACTGGCTTTAAATTTTCAGACATTGAGTTTCTATTTGGCTGTACACATTACTGCAAGTGATGTACATCACTTGCAGTAATATATATATATATATATATATATATATATATATATATATATATATATATATATATATATATATATATATATATATATATATATAATATGAGTATACCAGGAAAAGTGTATGGTAGGGTTATTATTGAAAGAATTAGAGGTAAGACAGAATGTAGGATTGCGGATGAGCAAGGAGGTTTTAGAGTGGGTAGGGGATGTGTAGATCAAGTGTTTACATTGAAGCATATATGTGAACAGTGTTTAGATAAAGGTAGGGAAGTTTTCATTGCATTTATGGATTTAGAAAAGGCATATGATAGAGTGGATAGGGGAGCAATGTGGCAGATGTTGCAAGTATATGGAATAGGTAGTAAGTTACTAAATGCTGTAGAGAGTTTTTATGAGGATACTGAGGTTCAGGTTAGGGTGTGTAGAAGAGAGGGAGAATACTTCCCGGTAAAAGTAGGTCTTAGACAGGGATGTGTAATGTCACAATGGTTGTTTAATATATTTATAGATGGGGTTGTAAAAGAAGTAAATGCTAGGGTGTTGGGGAGAGGGGTGGGATTAAATTATGGGGAATCAAATACAAAATGGAAATTGACACAGTTACTTTTTGCTGATGATACTGTGCTTATCGGAGATTCTAAAGAAAAGTTGCAAAGGTTAGTGGACGAGTTTGGGGGAGTGTGTAAAGGTAGAAAGTTGAAAGTGAACATAAGGTGATGAGGGTATCAAATGATTTAGATAAAGAAAAATTGGATATCAAATTGGAGAGGAGTATGGAAGAAGTGAATGTTTTCAGATATTTTTATATAGCCGGACTTGAGTAGTGGAAATGGGAAGCACAATGCCTGCACTTTAAAGGAGGGGTTTGGGATATTGGCAATTTGGAAGGATATGTTATATATCTTTATATATGCTTCTAAACTGTTGTACCTGGGCACCTCTGCAAAAACAGAGAATATGTATGAGCGAGGTGAAAGTGTTGAATGATGATGAAAGTATTTTCTTTTAGGGGATTTTCTTTCTTTTTGGGTCACCCTGCCTCGGTGGGAGCGGCCGACTTGTTAAATACACACACACACACCTCGAGTGCAGACTGTGGGTCCCATAGCCTCGGAGAAATGGATGAAAAGACTCAAAGGAAAAATATTTGTATTCCTTCCTGAAGTCATCTGAATATTCATTCCACTTTCCCTACCACCCCATTTTGTTTACCAATAGGTATATTTTATAAATATCAGTATCTCTGATATTCCCTTGATAGGGATTTCCATCTACTCTCCCCTTCCTGTTATCAAATCTTATTGGTTCCCATTACCTACTTGTTGACCGCTTCCCCGTTAAAATAAAAATGATAATCTGAACGACATTCGCAAGCATACAGAGATTAGTATGGTATTATTAATGGTGTAAAATGCCGAGGTACTGACCACCACCTACCAAGGTTGACGGAATGATCACAGCAAAACCACTACTACTGCTATTTCCAGTGTTGCATTCGCCTATATTTGAAGAGGCCTGTTGTAAAGGCGAAACGTTTCGGCAGTAAAGATGCCCAAGTGATGGAGCTGTGTCTTATCATCATCATCCAGATATTAAGATGAGCAGGAAACACAGTGAGGTGCCACTGTACCAGTGATGACACTCTTCACTCACTCGTTGTCACTAGGCTGGAATATTGCTGTATATTAACATCTACATTTTAAGGAGTGCGAAATTACAGAACTGGAGAATGTGTGGAGAACTTTCGTTGGTCGTATAAACTCAAATACCTAAATTATTGGGAACTCCTGAAAGTCCTCGAATTGTACTCCGTGCAATGTAGGTAAGAAACGATGCGTCATAATTTATACCTGGAAAATACTGGAGAGATTGTTCCCAAATCAGCACACTAAAATTACTCCCTACGAAAACAAGAAATTGGGCAGACGATACATAATATCCACAGTGAAAAACGAGTGAGTAGTGTGTGCAATAAGAGATAAAAAGTGTAAAGGAACCAAGACTTTTCAAAACCCATCCTTTTACATAAGGGTAGTTACCAGATACATGGCTTGTCTTCAAGAAGGAACGGTGTCCCTTAGCTCGATTGCTAGCGCACTCAGCTCACATACTGAGGTCCGTGGTTCGATCCCTGGTAAGGGTGAAAACAGGACGTGTTTCCTTAAGACACCTGCTGTCCCTGTTCACCCGTCACTAAAATAGGTACCTGGGTGTTAGGCGATTGGTGTGGATCGCATCCTGGGGACAAACCCCTTGTTATGCAGAGCATAAAAAGGGGTTTTCTATATAGTATGTCATTCATGTCAGCTATGGTCTGTATAAGTTGTACATGTACTTGTAGAAATAAAGATTATTATTACTAATTTCCTCAAATTAGCTCTTGACCAGTCAGGCTGTGCGCCTACGTTGGACTGCTTGTGACTAGCAAAAGCAATCCAGCGGCTATCAATCAGGTCTGGTCTAGGACCTGGCCTCGGGGGCAGTAACCCCTGAAATCGTCTTCAGGTAACCTTCAGGTAAGCCATGCCTGGCGGCCTGGCGCTATATACGGTACGTAAATTCGTTCCGTGCATGACAATGAGACCACAAGTTGATCTGGGACTTACTACAAGGTCTGGGTGACCCCCTCCTGCTCCTGGGACTGACTACAAGGTCTTGGTGACCCCATCCTGCTCCTGGGACTGACTACAAGGTCTTGGTGACCCCCTCCTGCTGCTGGGACTGACTACAAGGTCTTGGACCCCCTCCTGCGGCTGGGACTGACTACAAGGTCTTGGACCCCCTCCTGCTGCTGGGACTAACTACAAGGTCTTGGTGACCGCCTCCTGCTGCTGGGACTGACTACGAGTTCTTGGTGATCTCCTCCTTCTGCTGGGACTGACTACAAGATCTTGGTCACTCCCTCCTGCTGCTGGGAATGACTACAAGGTCTTGGTGACCCCCTACTACTGCTGGGACTGACTACAAGATCTTGGTGACCCCCTCTTACTGCTGGGACTGACTACAAGGTCTTGGTGACCCCCTCCTGCTGCTGTGAATGACTACTAGGTCTTAGTGACGCCCTCCTGTGGCTGGGACTGACTACAAGGTCTTGGTGACCCCCCTTACTGCTGGGACTGACTACAAGGTCTTGGTGACCCCCTCCTGCTGCTGAGACTGACTACAAGGTCCTAGTGACCCCCTCCTCCTGCTGGGACTGACTACAAGGTCTTGGTGACCCCCTCCTGCTGCTGGGACTAACTACAAGGTCTTGGTGACCCCCTCCTGCTGCTAGGACTGACTACAAGGTCTTGGTGACCCCCTTCTGCTTCTGGGACTGACTACAAGGTCTTAGTGACCCCTCCTACTGCTGGGAATGACTACAAGGTCCTAGTGATCCCCTCCTGCTGCAGGGACTGACTACAAGGTCTTGGTGACCCCCTCCTGCTGCTGGGACTGACTACAAGGTCCTAGTGACCCCCTCCTGCTAGTGGGACTGACTACAAGGTCTTGGTGACCCCCTCCTGCTGTTGGGACTAGCTACAATGTCTTGGTGATTCCCTCCTGCTAGTGGGACTACATGGTCCTAGTGACCCCCTCCTGCTGCTGAGACTAACTACATGGTCCTAGTGACTCCCTCCTGCTGCTGGGACTAACTACATGCTCCTAGTGACCCCCTCCTGGTGTTGGGACTGACTACAAGTTCTTGTGACCCTCTCCTGCTGCTAGGACTGACAAGGTTCTGGTGACCCCCTCCTACTGCTGGGACTAACTACAAGGTTCTGGTGACCCCCTCCTACTGCTGGGACTGACTGCAAGTGCCTAGTGACTCCCTCCTGCTGCTGCGACTGACTGCAAGGTCCTAGCGACCCCCTCCTGCTGCTGGGGCTGACTACAAGGCCATAGTGACCCCCTCCTGTTGCTGGGGCTAACTACAAGGTCCTAGTGACCCTCTCCTGGTGCTGAGACTGACTACAAGGTCACAGTGGCCCCCTTCTGCTCCTGGGACTGACTACAAGGCATAGTGACCCCCCTCCTGCTGCTGGGACTAACTACAAGGTCCTCGTGATCCACAATGCCCACCTCACCTACCTCCAGATCCTTGCCTGTTCTAGCACCACGATTTGGCTGGTAAATGGGGTTTAAAGCCTTTCGTCTATACATAGGTCATTAAGATTGAATATCACCTGTTCACAACACTAGGTTGGATGATGACCTCATCTTCAGTAGCTGTACAAGGACAGGTTAAATGATGACCTCACCTTCAATAGCTGTACAAGGACAGGTTGGATGATGACCTTGTCTTTTGTAACTGTACAAAGGCAGGTTGGATGATGATATCGTCTTCTGTAGCTGTACAAGGACAGGTTGGATGATGACCTCACCTTCTTTAGCTGTACAAGGATAGGTTGGATGATGACCTGATCTTCTGTAACTGTACAAGAGCAGGTTGGATAATGATATCGTCTTCTGTAGCTGTACAAGGACAGGTTAAATGATGACCTCATCTACTATAGCTGCGCACGTCCGTGGTTGGTCGTGGCCGCATCCCTGACACAGCGCCATGGTAGCAGTGAACGGCTCATCCTTCGATACACTCTTATCATGTTATTATCACTGACGAATGCAATAACACCACCAAGCCCTATCCCCAGCCTTCTGCCCACCCGCCTCACTACGGGCTGGCTGACTCTAGAAAGTTTGATAGGTCAAGGCTTTAAGTGTACCTATTGCCGCTCGTCACTGTGTTGTACTTATTTACACTGTTTAACACCCTTACCCTGACAGGACCTGACTATGGTGACCAAGTTGCTGGATAAACACTCGGGGTTTGATAGAAGAGGTGGTGGTGGTGGTTGGTGATGGCGAGGTGGTGGGAGAAGTTACTCCCATGGGAGGGGTGGTGAGAGTGGCCCTGGTGTGGTGTGGTGGTGGTGGTGGCGACAGGTTCTGGGCCAGCCACTAAAGGCTAGGGAGTCAGGGTAACTTTCATGGACGAGCAAGCGCCAGTACTAGATAGCCAGCTAGTTCACTTGACTCATTCACCCGCCAGTCTGGCTGATCCACCATTGGTACAACACATTACCTCGAGCACACTCAAACCTCATCCACAGCTGTAAGGTCTTAGCTGGCTCGGGCACACCCATGGTCCAAATACAAGTCACTCGAGGAATGACTGATCACTGAGTGATAGCCTTGAGAAAACTACAAAACTGCTGATAACTGCCCGTCTTGTGATATAGAAATCTGCTGCCAATCCACGAAATTTGGCTGAATGTGGGATGCAACAGTAAGGCCACCATCATCATCTTTGGTATCGAACTCTCTGCGGAATTGACACGTCAACCACTCTCAATACTAAATCTTTTCCATTCATTCTCACTTCAGTAATAATTTTTGTTGTGTTTGCTAAGGAGTAACTGTAATCTTCCATTGCTTGCCCCAGGCAGACATGGCTACAAGTTGGTGACTGATGAACCTTATGTCATTGGGCAGTGAAATCGGAGATAATCTGAAGTAGGTCACTGAAGTAGATACATCATAGTAGTGAACCATTAAGAACCACTCAAGATAACCTTGAGGACAGGTCATGAGGTATAGAATGGCGTCCCATATTCCTGGTGCTTTTGATTTTACCAGTAGCTCTAAGTATCATAATTTGTCAAAGGCACGAACACAGTTCCCTGCGGCTACACAGCTGCAGATTCATCTAGTGACTGATGAAATATAGTAGAGAGATTATATGCATCAAGTGAAAAGTGATCTTTTTGGAAATTTTCATGTACTAGGAGATTTTCAAAAGCGCTACCATGAGCTGACAGCGGTAACATTAGTTTGTAGTTGCTGACCGTCTGCAAAGGGTCATTAACCTGTGCTAAGTTAGTAAACAACTTTGCTGTAGCTCCTGCAGCTTAACGTAGAGGTTATCTGTAACTGCTACTTAACTCTTGATAGCGAAATGATCTGCTAGCATGTCGGCGGTTTTCTTGATTGACGTTTATGACAAGTCTCGTCGTATTCATCTGGAGGTAGCATTGTGGCCTTAGGTATGCATTCTTATTGATTCTTGATCAATAATTATCAGGTTTTGGATCCACTCTTCACCACGCCAGTTGTGAGTGTAGTTAGTAGTTGTCAAAGGCACAACCGAAACTTGGTCGGTTGTGTGTGGTGTGGTTGAGTTTCTGTTTGTGTGTGTTAGTTACCATTTTGCCAAAGGCACTTGTCAATAAGACACTTGGCCTGTTCGTTGTGTGTGTGTGTATTCACCTAGTTGTGGTTGCAGGGGTCGAGCCACAGCTCCTGGCTCCGCCTCTTCACTGGCCGCTACTAGGTCACTCTTCCTGCTGCATGTGTTTTATCATAACTCTTCTTAAAGCTATGTATGGATTCTGCCTCCACTACATCACTTCCCAGACTGTTCCACTTCCTGGCAACTCTGGAACTGAAGAAATACTTCCTAACATCCCTGTGATTCATCTGAGTCTTCAACTTCCAACTGAGACCCCTTGTTGCTGTGTCCCATCTCTGTAACATCCTGTCTCTGTCCACATTGTCAGTTCCTCTCAGTATTTTATATATCGTTATCATATCCTCCCTATCTCTTCTGACCTCCAGTGTCGTCAGGTCGATTTCCCTTAAACGTCTCCTCGTAGGACATGCCCCTTAGCTCCGGGACCAGTCTTGTTGCAAACTTTTGCACTTTCTCTAATTTCCTTACGTGCTTGGTTAGCTGTGAATTCCAAACTGGTACTGTATACTACGATATAGGCCTAACGTACAAGGTCCTGAACGATTCCTAGTGAGATGTCGGTTTGCTAGGCGCCCGTGTGCTGCAGCAGTTATTTGGTTGATGTGCACCTTAGGTGATGTGCCTGGTGTTATACTCACCCCAAGATCCTTTTCTTGAGTGAGGTTTATAGTCTCTGGCTCCCTAGACTGTACTCCGTCTGTGGTCTTCTTTGCCCTTCCCCAATCTTAACTTTGAACATGGTGGGGTTGAACTCCAGGAGCCAGTTTCTGGACCAGGCCTGCAGCCTGTCCAGATCCCTTTGTAGTTCTGTCTGGTCCTCGTCCGACTGAATTCTTCTCATCAACTTGACATCTGCAAACAGGGACTCCCACTTTTGAGTCTATTCCTTCTGTCATGTCGTTGACATATATCAGAAATGGCACCGGTTCTAGGACTGACCCTTGTGCAACGCCCACTCTGACACCTCGTCACATACCATGACTCGCTGTAGTCTTCTCGACAGGTATTCCCTGATCCTTTGCAGTGCCTTCCCAGTTATCCCTGCCTGGTCCTCTAACTTTTGCACTAATCTCTTGTGTGGAACTGTGTCAAACGCCTTCTTACAGTCCAAGAAAATGCAGTCTACCCCCCTCCCCCCCCCGTCTCTCTCTTGACTTACTGCTGTCACCCTGTTATAGAACTCCAGTAGGTTTGTGACACAGGATTTCCCATCCCTGAAACTGTGGTGGTTGGTGTTGATAAGCTCATTCGTTTTCAGGTGTTCCACCATTCTTCTGATAATTTTCTCCATGATTTTGCATATTATACATGTCAGTGACACTGGTCTCTAGTTTAATGTTTCGTGTCTGTCTCTTTTTTTTTTTTTTAAATTAGGACTACATTTGCTGTCTTCCATACCTCAG
>NC_091358.1:8136939-8164439 GCF_038502225.1 Cherax quadricarinatus
CGATGTACTCTACACAAATTGGAACACGAACGGACTATTTGTGGTGGGTATGGTACTCAACCCGTGTTCCAGATATCTAGTTAATTTTTTTTTTTTGCAACGTGTTCTAATGCATCAGATTCTGCACAATACACACCGATGGCAAAATTAAATATTGCTTATTTTTAGGTTACGTTTAGTTAAGGTTAATAATGATATGGAGAAATTTCTCCAACAAGGGGGCTTAGTCCCCTCTATGTTCCCACACTTGCGGTGCAGGTGGGAGCTAATGTTGTCACGACCTCTTCTTCAGAGATCGTGACCCCCTTAGCCCATACCTGCACCCCCAGTGTGGGAACACAGAAGGGGGCTTAGCCCCCTTGTTGGAGAAATTTCTCCACAGATGTGATGGTACCGAAGTTTTTGCCTATGCAAATACTTTAGCACAATCCTAGCTAACCTTGTGTAAGCTTTGTATGTTTCGACCGATGAGAGACCGTCATTGCCCAAATAACTGTAAACCAAACGCTCTTTAAAGTTGAAATGAGAGGGTTGGGCACTGACATAGGTCACTACTGGTGGTGTTCTTGTGGCAGGTGCTGGCATGGCCCACTCAGAAGGTCGGCATCAGTTACAACATGGGTCCTCTCTCTGGCCTTCAGTGTTTATCCAAACATTACTTGTGTTATTTTTCTGTATTTTAAGCACTGGTGTTTATAAGATTTTGTAACCTAGAAAGCTGGTACTTTATACATGTTGTGACCTAGGAAGCTGGTACTGTATACATGTTGTGACCTAGGAAGCTAGTACTGTATACATGTTGTGACCTAGGAAGCTGGTACTTTATGCATGTTGTGACCTAGAAAGCTGGTACTTTATACATGTTGTGACCTAGGAAGCTAGTACTGTATACATGTTGTGACCTAGGAAGCTGGTACTTTATGCATGTTGTGACCTAGAAAGCTGGTACTTTATACATGTTGTGACCTAGGAAGCTGGTACTTTATGCATGTTGTGACCTAGGAAGCTGGTACTTTATGCATGTTGTGACCTAGGAAGCTAGTACTGTATACATGTTGTGACCTAGGAAGCTGGTACTTTATACATGTTGTGACCTAGAAAGCTGGTACTTTATACATGTTGTGACCTAGGAAGCTAGTACTGTATACATGTTGTGACCTAGGAAGCTGGTACTTTATGCATGTTGTGACCTAGGAAGCTGGTACTTTATACATGTTGTGACCTAGGAAGCTAGTACTGTATACATGTTGTGACCTAGGAAGCTGGTACTTTATGCATGTTGTGACCTAGAAAGCTGGTACTTTATACATGTTGTGACCTAGGAAGCTAGTACTGTATACATGTTGTGACCTAGGAAGCTGGTACTTTATGCATGTTGTGACCTAGGAAGCTGGTACTTTATGCATGTTGTGACCTAGGAAGCTAGTACTGTATACATGTTGTGACCTAGGAAGCTGGTACTTTATGCATGTTGTGACCTAGGAAGCTAGTACTGTATACATGTTGTGACCTAGGAAGCTAGTACTGTATACATGTTGTGACCTAGGAAGCTGGTACTTTATGCATGTTGTGACCTAGGAAGCTAGTACTGTATACATGTTGTGACCTAGGAAGCTAGTACTGTATACATGTTGTGACCTAGGAAGCTGGTACTTTATGCATGTTGTGACCTAGGAAGCTAGTACTGTATACATGTTGTGACCTAGGAAGCTAGTACTGTATACATGTTGTGACCTAGGAAGCTGGTACTTTATGCATGTTGTGACCTAGGAAGCTAGTACTGTATACATGTTGTGACCTAGGAAGCTGGTACTTTATGCATGTTGTGACCTAGGAAGCTGGTACTTTATGCATGTTGTGACCTAGAAAGCTGGTACTTTATACATGTTGTGACCTAGGAAGCTAGTACTGTATACATGTTGTGACCTAGGAAGCTAGTACTGTATACATGTTGTGACCTAGGAAGCTGGTACTTTATGCATGTTGTGACCTAGGAAGCTAGTACTGTATACATGTTGTGACCTAGGAAGCTGGTACTTTATGCATGTTGTGACCTAGGAAGCTGGTACTTTATGCATGTTGTGACCTAGGAAGCTGGTACTTTATACATGTTGTGACCTAGGAAGCTGGTAC
Organism: Cherax quadricarinatus; assembly: GCF_038502225.1. Taxonomy (NCBI): domain Eukaryota; kingdom Metazoa; phylum Arthropoda; class Malacostraca; order Decapoda; family Parastacidae; genus Cherax; species Cherax quadricarinatus. The sequence goes on from NC_091358.1 coordinate 8,139,073, forward strand.
TTTATACATGTTGTGACCTAGGAAGCTGGTACTTTATGCATGTTGTGACCTAGGAAGCTGGTACTTTATACATGTTGTGACCTAGGAAGCTGGTACTTTATGCATGTTGTGACCTAGGAAGCTGGTACTTTATACATATTGTGACCTAGGAAGCTAGTACTGTATACATGTTGTGACCTAGGAAGCTGGTACTTTATACATGTTGTGACCTAGGAAGCTGGTACTTTATACATATTGTGACCTAGGAAGCTGGTACTTTATGCATGTTGTGACCTAGGAAGCTGGTACTTTATACATATTGTGACCTAGGAAGCTAGTACTTTATACATGTGACCTAGGAAGCTGATACTTTATACATATTGTGACCTAGGAAGCTGGTACTTTATACATATTGTGACCTAGGAAGCTGGTACTTAATACATATTGTGACCTAGGAAGCTGGTACTTAATATATTTGCCACCTATGAGGCTCCACTCTTATATTTTTCTCTAAGGGATTAGTTTACTGGGCAGCGCCACTCTTCCTGTGAGTGACCGTACCGTCATAATGACATTAAAAAAATGGTTTAGAAAACCGATAAGTTGAGGATTGAGACACTTGTGCAGAACTTGGGTACCTTTACTGTGGAAACGTTTCGCCAACAAGTGACCTAATCAATCCAATAAAGCAGTAATGAAGATACCCAAGAGTCACCACACAGGTGTCTCACTCACTTCCATTAGGAAACAGCTCACGCAGTTAACACACTATTAGTGATATCATCTTTGGTGACTAAGCGGAAAAAAGGAGCTTAATCACTCCTCGGGAATCAAAGAATGTGTGATGATACTGGTGTTATTTTAGGAGTCAACCATTGTTACGTTCACTTGAGTAGAAATATACAAATAACCCGCACATGGGAGACACAGGTTTACGACGACGTTTCGGTCCGACTTGGACCATTTACAAAGTCACACTGTGACTTTGTTAATGGTCCAAGTCGGACCGAAACGTCGTCGTAAGTTTCTCTCTCCCAATTGCGAGTTATTTGTACACTGTTCCAGTCACGGTATTGTGCCTTTTTGTGCTTTACTTGAGTAGAAATGTTAATCAAATGCGATAAATTATGAAATTAGGTTAGGTAATGACCCGCCGTTGGAACTTTTGGCCATCTGACCGAGGCCTTCCGCCAGCTTACCGGTCCACCCCTTTAAAAATAATGGTCATAGTTATAACCATTTGTGATTACTTATGACATAAATGTTAACTTGGAGAGCGAGCATGTACACTGTACTTTTTCCAGCTACAGTTACACGTACTATTAATATTTTAAGGATAGCAGTACATATTTCTTTAAATATTAAGTATGGAAGGGTTGCTATCAAGATCCAGTATTATGGAAGGCTAAACAATATTAAGATTGTTGCATTGACCTCACTAATTATTTTATAGGTTGTATTTTAACACATAAAGCAGGACAATTTAGGCAAAATCGGTAGATAAGTTATGAATTTGTCTGGATTATATGAGCGGCCTTGAAAGGTGAACATTTGACGCTGTAGAGCAAGGGTAACGCTAGTGTGTGTGTACTCACCTATTTGTAGTTGCAGGGGTCGAGTCATAGCTCCTGGCCCCGCCTCTTCGCTGATTGCTGCTAGGTCATCTCTCTCCCTGCCCCATGAGCTTTATCATACCTCGCCTTAAAACTATGTATGGTTCCCGCCTCCACTGCGTCACTTTCTAGGCTATTCCACGGCCTGACTACTCTATGACTGAAGAAATACTTCTTAATTAACATTCCTTTGATTCATCTGAGTCTTCAACTTCCAGTTGTGACCTCGTGTCTGTGTCCCATCTCTGGAACATCCCGTCTTTGTCCACCTTGTCTATTCCGCGCAGTATTTTATATGTCGTTATCATGTCTCCCCTGACCCTCCTGTCCTCCAGTGTCGTCAGGCCGATTTCCCTCAACCTTTCTTCGTAGGACAATCCCCGTAGCTCTGGGACTAGTCTTGTTGCAAACCTTCGCACTTTCTCTAATTTCTTGACGTGCTTGACTAGGTGTGGATTCCAAACTGGTGCTGCATACTCCAGTATGGGCCTGACGTAAATGGTATACAGAGTCTTGAACGACTCCTTACTGAGGTATCGGAACGCTATCCGTAGGTTTGCCAGGCGCCCGTGTGTGTTATCATTTTGTGTGTGTTAGTTACCATTTTGTCCTAGGCACATGTCGATTAGACACTAGGCCTGTTGTATATGCGTGCGTGCGTGTGTGTGTGTGTGTGTGTGTGTGTGTGTGTGTGTGTGTGTGTGTGTGTGTGTGTGTGTGTGTGTGTGTGTTACCATTTTGTCCTAGGCACATGTCGATTAGACACTAGGCCTGTTGTATATGCGTGCTTGTACTCACCTGTGTGTGTGTGTGTGTGTGTGTAGTGTAATAGTAGTAGTAGTATTACTACTAATAGCAACTACCATCTGTCAGTCTCTTTTCAAATAGACACTTGGCCTGTGGTGTGTGCGTGTAGTAGTTATAGCAGCGGCAGCAGTAGTAGTAGTCGTAGTAGTAAGAGTAGTAGTTACCATCTGTCAGTCTCTTTTCAAATAAGACACTTGGCATGTGTATGTGTGTGTGTGTGTGTGTGTGTGTGTGTGTGTATGTATGTTTTCGCGCGCACGCACGAGGGTGTACATGTGTGTACATACACACCACAGAAGGAAGCTAATGTGCAAGGCTCAACAGTAGTAACAACCTCACTGAATGGTTATTTTTGTGTACTGTGTGTGTGTGTGTGTGGGGTACAAGAGTAGGTAGTAAGAATATAATGTTGTGGTGTTGTGTGTTCATCCTTGAGCAGTAATTGTACAATGATCCTTGTGCGAGATGATCAGCTCTTCCCACTAGATACACTTGAGTACACTGTACTCCACCTGGCCACACTCAGCTAGCTACTAGACATGCTTGAGTACACTTTACTCCACCTGGCCACACTCAGCTAGCTACTAGATATGCTTGAGTACACTGTACTCCACCTGGCCACACTCAGCTAGCTACTAGACATGCTTGAGTACACTTTACTCCACCTGGCCACACTCAGCTAGCTAGTAGACATGCTTGAGTACACTTTACTCCACCTGGCCACACTCAGCTAGCTACTAGACATGCTTGAGTACACTGTACTCCACCTGGCCACACTCAGCTAGCTACTAGACATGCTTGAGTACACTTTACTCCACCTGGCCACACTCAGCTAGCTACTAGACATGCTTAAGTACACTGTACTCCACCTGGCCACACTCAGCTAGCTACTAGACATGCTTAAGTACACTGTACTCCACCTGGCCACACTCAGCTAGCTACTAGACATGCTTGAGTACACTGTACTCCACCTGGCCACACTCAGCTAGCTACTAGACATGCTTGAGTACACTGTACTCCACCTGGCCACACTCAGCTAGCTACTAGACATGCTTAAGTACACTGTACTCCACCTGGCCACACTCAGCTAGCTACTAGACATGCTTAAGTACACTGTACTCCACCTGGCCACACTCAGCTAGCTACTAGACATGCTTAAGTACACTGTACTCCACCTGGCCACACTCAGCTAGCTACTAGACATGCTTAAGTACACTGTACTCCACCTGGCCACACTCAGCTAGCTACTAGACATGCTTAAGTACACTGTACTCCACCTGGCCACACTCAGCTAGCTACTAGACATGCTTGAGTACACTGTACTCCACCTGGCCACACTCAGCTAGCTACTAGACATGCTTGAGTACACTGTACTCCACCTGGCCACACTCAGCTAGCTACTAGACATGCTTGAGTACACTGTACTCCACCTTACCACACTAAGATGACCACTATGTCCTTCAAGAAGATTACATTCATGCTGGTGAAAGGCTCTCGATCCAAGGAATTGCAGCTTCGCTTTCTTTGATCAAACAAATAACTTCTCAGTTCCCAGGTGCTCTATTGCCCCTCGGGCTTTATCGCTTTCCCATGATTATAATTATCTTGTCAGCTGGACAAGAGTTACGACGCAGCTGTGTAATGACGGAACTGTTGGAACAATGTAGCAGTTGGAACAATGTAACAATTGAAGCAATGTAACAGTTGGAAAAACGAAACAGTGTAACGGATTAAACAGTGTAACAGTTGGAACAAGGTTAACAATGGAATAGTGTAACAATACTGATAATGTAACAGTCAGAATAAAGTAACAGTTGGAACATTGTAACAGAACAATGTAATTGTTGGAACAATGATTGCAAGTAACGTTTTTGGGTTTGTGTGTTACCATTTTTTACAGGCATTTGTCCATTAGACACTGGCCTGTAGTGTGTATATGTGTGATTAAATATTTGTGATTATTTACGGTTGCAAGAACAGAGATAATCTGGAAGTGTTCCTGTATCTTCAGTACGTGACTGTCTCTCAGGATGCGACCCACAGCAGTCGGCTAACACTCAGGTACAGACATTACTGCTAGGTATACTTGGACAGCTAGTTCAGAGCAATACGTTTGCACATACGTCTCGCCCTGCTCTGGAATCAAACCCGTATCTGAGTTCAAGAGGTACTTAACTACTGAGGTACTAGGTTGATAAACAGCGACCATCTGGGGAGGTACTTCAGTTCGGTTAAATGAGTGTAAAATAGAAACCATTTTTTTGTACTGTCAGGTTAGGTTAGGTAAGATTCGTCAGGAAATGGGACAAGTGTTTCCTTACGCGGGTCTTATGTCATATGATGACCCGCCATTGGAGGTTTTGGTCATTTGACCAAGGCCTTCCACTGCCTTACCGGTGCACTCCTTTAAAAAATTGGTTATCTTTTCTGTTTCATGGACGTGGAAGATGACAGGTAAATTTTACAAAATTTTGCTTACATTCAATGTACACATTACTTTCGTATGGGCTCCTTAATAGTTATTGATCGTGTAGTATTTCCTCCAACTTAAGAGGCCTGGTCTGAGACCGGGGCATGGGGAAGGTGATCTCCAGAACCACTAACTGATCCATTAACAGGACCACTAACAGAATCAATAACAGAACTCACAAATCCAATAATAGAACCACTAACTGATCCAGTAACAGAACCACTAACAGATGGTTGAGTGTGCATGTGTGGGAGTGACCTGTCCATAATTACCTGAGTAGACTTTGGTTCGTAGTCTCCTATTATAGTTTATAAATCTATCAAAACTTCTAACCCTGGCCCATGGCCGGACTCCCAGAGTAGTGAGACTCGAAATTCATCATTTACGGTAATAGTTTTTACACCGCTTGTTCCGTATCTTAAGATAGTGTGCGCTTGTCTTCCCCGATAATGATTCCAAGAGATTTTCTCCTTATCCGTGTTTTTCGTTGTCTCTAGTGAATTTTTAAGCGATTATGATATCACGGCAATTCTTCTCGTTCCTGCTATCAACAACGATAAGTTTAGTGTCTTCAGTCTCCTTGGTTCAGTTCCCGGAAGGAGAATCGAGCCTTTACTTCTTTTGAACACAGTTGCATTATACAAACTATATATTTTTTATGATATTTTTTCGTAACTCAAGTTCTTCTATATTTAATTGACATTTCAGGTTTCAGACTGTTTGTATTTTATTTAAACTGTGTTTTCTGTTTGGTAAAACAGTGTTTCCACGTGACTCACGAAATCGTAATGACACGATTGCAAACAAACCATCCCACGGGCGGGTACAAACAAAATATACCACGGGGGGGTGCAAACAAACAATACCACGGGGGGTTCTATCCCCGCCCGTGGTATGGTTTAGTGTGTTTCCACGTATATGTTTGAAGGTAATTTTAAAGCAGTCTGTGTTGCATATGACTGGTTCGCTAGTATTTATATTTATTTCATGAAGTGGTGACTTTTTTTTTAATCACCTCAAAATCTTTCTATCAATTTTAAAATTTCGTTACACATCTCAAAAATTTCACCAGGCAGTTGGGGCCATTACAGTCACATGACATTTTTCCTTTAAGTTTTTAGAGTCATTTTCATATTGTTTTGCTAGAGAATTTTGCATTATCAAGAAACCTACTCACGTATCTCTTCATTTCCCCTAAAAAGTCATTTATATAAATTAGAATGTTTAGTACCTGGTGGTACCTTGATGGTACCTGGTGGTACATTCTGGTACCTTGATGGTACCTAGTGGTACATTCTGGTACCTTGATGGTACCTAATGGTACATTCTGGTACCTTGATGGTACCTGGTGGTACATTTTGGTACCTGGTGGTACATTTTGGTACCTTGGTGGTACCTGGTGGTACATTTTGGTACCTGGTGGTACATTTTGGTACCTTGGTGGTACATTCTGGTACCTTGATGGTACCTGGTGGTACATTCTGGTACCTTGATGGTACCTAGTGGTACATTCTGGTACCTTGATGGTACCTAATGGTACATTCTGGTACCTTGATGGTACCTGGTGGTACATTTTGGTACCTGGTGGTACATTTTGGTACCTTGGTGGTACCTGGTGGTACATTTTGGTACCTGGTGGTACATTTTGGTACCTTGGTGGTACATTCTGGTACCTTGATGGTACCTGGTGGTACATTCTGGTACCTTGATGGTACCTGGTGGTACATTCTGGTACCTTGATGGTTCCTGGTGGTACATTCTGGTACCTTGATGGTTCCTGGTGGTACATTTTGGTACCTTGGTGGTACATTTTGGTACCTTGGTGGTACCTGGTGGTACATTTTGGTACCTGGTGGTACATTTTGGTACCTTGGTTGTACATTCTGGTACCTTGATGGTACCTGGTGGTACATTCTGGTACCTTGATGGTACCTGGTGGTACATTCTGGTACCTTGATGGTTCCTGGTGGTACATTCTGGTACCTTGATGGCTCCTGGTGGTACATTCTGGTACCTTGTGCAAGAAAGGTATAAAATACCGACAATATGAAAGTTAAGACACATGTGCAACATCTGGATATCTTTATTGTAGACGTTTCGCCATCCAGTGGCTTGATCAATACAGATTCTAGGACATAATTAGAAGACAGTAGAACTATATACAAAAGATGCGGAAATTAGTCCCTCAGTCTTGGAGTTAGTGTTCACAGCATCTCCTCCACCACGATGCTGTGAACACCAACTCCAAGGCTGAGGGACTAATTACCTCATCTTTTGTATATAGTTCTACTGTCTTCTAATTATGTCCTAGAATCTGTATTGATAAAGCCACTGGATGGCGAAACGTCTACAATAAAGATATCCAGATGTTGCACATGTGTCTTAACTTTCATTCTGATACCTTGCTGGTACCTGGTGGTACATGCTGGTACCTTGATGGTGCCCGGTGGTGCCTGGTGGTACATGCTAGTACCTTGATAGTACCCGGTGGTACATGCTGGTACCTTGATAGTACCCGGTGGTACATGCTGGTACCTTGATGGCACCTGGTGGTACGTGCTCCTACCTTGATGGCACCTGGTTCGTTCCTTGATGGAACCTGGTGGTACATGCTGGTACCCTGATGACACCTGGTAGCACATGCTGGTACCTGGTGGTACATGCTGGCACCTTGATGGAACCTGGTGGTAACTGATGGTACCTTCATGGAAAGTGCTATTTACTCCAGTAGTTTACACTATGTTCGTATTTGTTGAAATTTCCAAAATTATGTCGAGAATCAGTTTTAAGTTTTTATGTTAAAATATATTTTTGCCTTTGTTTCTTGTACTATTCATGCGAATGTAGGAAATTACACACTACCGTGACTGGAACAATACACAAATAACCCGCTCATAGAGAGGAGCTTACGATGTCACAGTGTGACTGTAAATTTTCCAAGTCGGACCGAAACGTCTCCTATGTGCGGGTTATTTGTGTATTACACAGTAGGTCTTACGTAAGATTTTTAGTTAAACATCATGAATAGAATAATGGTAGACATTATCGACAAGTAGATAAGTATTAGTCAGAGGACTGAAGAGGGGCTGTTGAGGTGGTTTGGTCATTTAGAGAGAATGAATCAAAGTAGAATGACTTGGAGAGCGTATAAATCTGTAGGGGAAGGAAGGCAGGGTAGGGGTCGTCCTCGAAAAGGTTGGAGGTAAAGGAGGTTTTGTGGGAGAAGGGCTTGGACTCCCAGCAAGCTTGTGTGACCGTGTTGGGAATGAATGGAGACGAATGGTTTTTGGGACCTGACGAGCTGTTGGAGTGCGAGCAGGGTAATATTTTGTGAAAGGATTCAGGGAAACCGGTTAGCCGGACTTGAGTTCTGGAAATGGGAAGTACGATGCCGGTACTTTAAAGGAAGGGTTTGGGATATTAACAGTTTGGAGGGACTTCTCAACTGTCGTATATGAGCGCCTCTGCAAACAGTGATTATGTACGAGTGAGGTGAAAGTGTTGAATGATGATGAAAGTATTTTCTTTTTGGGTCACCCTGCCTCGGTGGGAGACGACCGACGTGTTAAAAAAAAAGATAAGAACGTCATATGCGCAACAGTTGGGTAACTTTATTTCGAAACGTTTCGCACACACAGGTTTCATCAGTGGTGCAGAGGAGGCTAAAGTGGAGACAGCAGAAGCAGTTAGGTTAGGTTCGTCAGGAAGCCTGACAAGTGTTTCCTGACGCGAGTCTTAGTCATATGATTCGCCACATTTTTTGGTCATCCGACCGAGGCCTTCTGCTGGCTTACCGGTCCACCCCTTTAAAAATTAAGGTTATAATTATAACTAGCAATGCTTCAGGAGAAGCAGTGGAGAGGTAGAAGATGATGTAATCGGTCCATTATCAACCATGAAGTATTAGTTTCGAGGTGGTCAGTCGCTCAGCCAGGAGACGTGTTCACCTTCATATTGTTCAACCTTCATCATAGTTTATATTTCTCAACCCTGGCAACAATTTTTTTCAGGTATGGGAAATACACAATCGCTGCATATTTCAAGTTTGACCATGACCTGACCTCCGGTGGTTATTTTCTTTTCGTTAATAACCCTATATTCCTTTCTCTGTCTGATACTTTCAATATTTTGTCTCACATTCTGTATTCATGTGGCCTGATTTTACTTTCTCCTAATTTTCATTACATGGCATTTATTTCCATTAAATTCCATCATCCGTCTATCATTGTGTGTGTGTGTGTGTGTGTGTGTGTGTGTGTGTGTGGAGGAGGTTCATGGGGGTCGCAACACCTGCCGTTTTGTAAAGGAAGAAATAATGTAGTATTTTCTTATCTTATCAGCTAAAGGCGGGAGAGTGGAAAATACAGTTGAGGTGTGTTTATTCTCGCATTGTGGAGGTTGACCTTCCTGATAGCACAATAATTTGTCCTTTCCCCTCCTAGTGATGACCTCGGACACTAACTTCGTTACCATGTCGTCTTGGTGACCATGTTGTCTTGGTGACCATGTTGTCTTAGTTACCATGTTGTCTTGGTGACCATGTTGTCTTGGTGACCATGTTGTCTTGGTGACCATGTTGTCTTGGTGACCATGTTGTCTTAGTTACCATGTTGTCTTGGTGACCATGTTGTCTTGGTGACCATGTTGTCTTAGTTACCATGTTGTCTTGGTGACCATGTTGCCTTAGCTACCACGTTGTCTTAGTTACCTTGTTGTCTTGGTGACCATGTTGTCTTAGTTACCATGTTGTCTTGGTGACTATGTTGGTGACTGTGTTGTATTGGATATCATGTTGTCTTGGTGACCATGTTGCAAGAACATAAGCATGGAGGAACATTGCAGGTGGTCTGCTGGCCTGTACTTGGCAGGTGCTTCTCAAAATCTAACCCACCCTTTCCTCCTCCCTCAATGAAACCTTTATCCAAGCTATTCTCAAAACTACCTAAATTCTAGGCCTCAGCAACCCTACTAACCCATATTGCCCCTGACTCCCCAATGCTTCTGCTAAGTTAGGTGAAAGGTCACAAGTGTAGCTAATGTGACATTTTATTGTGGCAACGTTTCACTCTCTAGGAGCTTGGTCAAGCTTCAACAACCGGCTTGACAAAGCTCCTGGAGAGCGAAACGTTGCCACAATACACAATAAAGTGTCACATTAGTTGCACTTGCGTCCTTTTACCTAACATATCGTCGGTAATTCTACCAACATTAATACAGGTTTCTGCTAAGATAAGTTGAATCGAAATGTCATCCTGTTGACAATAGTGAAAAAACACGTTTTCCTCTTTTTATTTGCACAACATAGTGCTCTGCGTAGAATCTTATCAAGTCATGACTTCGCAAAGCTAAGTGAAACATATGTGCAACGCTCCAGTAACTTCATTTCCGAAACGTTTCTCTTACACAGTAGCTTTCTTCAGTCAAATACACAGGTGGCAAAAATAGGGAGAGAGGGGAACCAGTAAAGATAACGGGATCAGTCCATCAGCCTTGAAGTGGTTGTTTTGAGGTGTTCAACTAGTCGGTCTTGTATACAAGAGAAAAACGTTGTCACAATTCTTATTCTGCAACGTGTCTTTTTTTTACTACCAAAACAATGCCTGAAAGTTTTTCTCTCTTTTTACATATAGATTTAGACATCTCACTAGGAAAAAATACCTTGTGATTTTACACTAATTATTATTTTTCGCGTTGATGGGGGTTTTCCCCCCACAATTTTTGCTAAGAAATTTCTGGCACGTTACCTAACTTTACTGCAAACTTTACCTAGTACGCGATGAGGCTTAGATGTGTCAGTCCAACCCACTGGGTTTAAATTCTTATTGTTATTGTCCTGTCTAAAAATATGGGAAAAGACACTTGAGGACATTTATTACAGTAAACGTTTCCTTTAATAGATGTCGTGAAATGTACATAAGTGTCTCTTTCCACATCTTGTCTATTACCAGACCATTTCTCATCTGTCTAAAGATAAAATTGTGGTATCTCTTCATATAACTAATAATAATAATAATTATAATCAAGATAATTATTGAAAATAATCAGATTATAGTTATGCATACTAGAATTATGTTAGGATTGTTAGGTAACATTTAGTATGGTACACACCTGGAGGGGGTTTCGGGTGTCAGCACCTCCGCTGTTTGGTCCCTGACCAAGCCTGGATTGCACTGCAAAATATAAACTATACTGCATTTCTTAAGTCTTTGATTATTTTATGTAGCGCTTGGGTTTTTTCGGGATAATGTTGGGAATTCTGTAACTCGCTAAAATAATGTACCTGAATTATACCTGTGACTGATTTCCAAGGCTTTTCTACCCTACCAGCCTGTCCTTTGGTCAAACATCCTTGTTGAGTGCCTGTTTAACCAGACTGTTGTTGTTAGCGGTCAGTTGGTCAACATTGCCATCACAGCTTGGTTGATGCGGCATTTTGTAGAGGTAGTGATCCAGTTTAATCTTGAGGATATACATTTGATATATACCTTCGAAGAGTTTCGAGAGTTTCACTTTTCTGGGAGCCCGGCCATGGGCCAGGCTCGTCTGGTGTTTGCCTGGTCAACCAGGCTGTTGCTGCTGGTGGCCCGCTGCCCCACATATCCATCACAGCCTGGTTGATCTGGCACCTGGTGAAGATACTTGTCCAGTTTCCTCTTCAAGGCTTCTACACTTGTTCCAGCCGTGTTTGTGATATCTTCTGGTAAGATGTTGAATAGTCTGGGACCCCGGATGTTGATACAGTGTTCCCTTATTGTCTCCATCGCACCCCTGCTCCTCACTGGGTTGTCTGCATTTGTTCTGGAAATATTTCTGGTATCTGCTGGTACCGTTTTGAAGAGTCTTGAACCACGGATGTTGATAATAGTGTTCTCTTACTGTGTCTGTGGCGCCTTTACCTTTCACTAGATTTATTTTACACCTCTCCCATAGCTCTTACTCCAGTAACTTATGATAGTGTGTAGATTTGGGACCCGACATAACTTGTGCTGTCTGTGAAACTTTTATTAGAAGCTTCGTAGTCCAGTAGTTCGTCGAGAAGTATACTGCTGTTGATTCAGAGGGTCATCGACCCGCAGCTCGGTCTCAAACCAGCGAAAGAGGATGATAATTTTTAACAGCCGCAGTAATAATAATAATAGTAGTAGTAGTAGTAGTAATAGCGTCAGTAGTAACAGCAGTGTAGTAGTGGTAGTAGTAGCAACAGTCATAGTAGAGCAGAGTCAGTATCAGCAACAGTAGTAGCAGTGGTATTAGCAGCAGCAGCAGCAACAGTAGTAGCAGCAGCAGCAACAGTAGTAGCAGCAGCAGCAACAGTAGTAGCAGCAGCAGCAACAGTAGTAACAACGGTAGTAGCATTAGCAGCAGCAACAGTAGTAGCAGTAGCAGCAGGTTGTCCATGTCGACTCCAGGATGGCAATACAGGCGATGGTACACAGGGAACCAAGCGACAACATCTAATTGATCACCGCCATCAGAAGCGACCTGCAAAGGCTCGTTGACCCGCGCCGAAGAGCGACGCTTAACTGGATCCCGAGTTACATCGGCCTCCCTGGGAATTATGCGGCAGATGGGGCAGCCAAGACAGCTACACTGGAGGCCCAGCCGGGGACCTCCATCTCCATCAGTCGCAGGCAGACGGACCTATGGGCCGCCAGGGCAGCCAGGCGCCCACTGCCGGACCCGGGTACATCTCGGAGCCGGCGATAGTACGACAGGGCGACACGCCGGGAGCCTCCGAGAATGCGGAAGCTGGACTGGGAGCTGCGAGTGAGCGTCCACCGCTTGAGCCTCGGATACCCCACCGCCAAGCGCCTCATCGAACGAACGGGAGAAGAGCTCTGCAGCCACTAAGACCAGATGGTCCCAGAGCCCCTCCTGCACTACTTGTTGGACTGCCCAGCAACGACGCCCATTCGCCGCAGACACTTCCCGATGTCTGAAGGGGTTCAGGCCCGGGAGGACAATGCAGCACACCTGGTCTACCTGGCCGTCCGTGACTTAGAGAGACTACTACCAGTCCTGGCACCTCACCCTCCACCCCGATGAGGACACTGTGAAGTGCCCCCGACGGAGCTCACCGCTACTCCCCCCCCCCTCCATTCTTTAACATTTCACACTTCCTTCACTCCTGTATCATCCCATCCTTCTACGTCCCTCCGCTATTTAAAAAAAATGGGGGCCTATATTTATTTCTGAAATGGCAGTACAGCCTGAAGCCGACATTCACTCAGCCACAACGACCGACTCAGTATCACATCAGTTGGGACGACAAGTGTCCGAAGACTCGAGAGGACGCGTTCCTACCAAGATGCGACCAGAGCAAGAGGAGGAAGAAGACACTCCCCACCCGGAAAGCCAACGCCGGGAAAAGACCCGGGGCGGAACAAGACCGGCGAACCTACTACAGATACAGATACAGTAGTAGCAGTAGTAATAGTAATAGTAGTAGTAGTAGCAGCAGCAGCAGCAGCAGCAGCAGCAGCAGCAGCAGCAGCAGCAGCAGCAGCAGCAGCAGCAGCAGCAGCAGCAGCAGTAGTAGTAGTAGTAGTAGTAGTAGTAGTAATAACTGTTACAGCTTCACCAATGTGTTGAGAACCTCCACCACATTTCTCAATGATATTGAAACGCCTAATTAGTTCAGCCTTGCGAATGTGTGGAGTGTGAGGAGTGTTCGTTGGTAGTGCAGATAAAGCTGAGTTATATATCATTCTGACGAGGATCACGACCTAACGTGTCATTATCCGGGAACACCTCGGTTGGTCACGTTAAGCATTCAACGTCTTCATTGAAATAAGCCTTGAGCTGTATAGTGTGTAGCCTCGCACTGTGAACGTGTGGTTTTCAACTGTTTAGGCAGCGATTTATAACCCTTATGGGTTTAGTGCTTGGTTACGATTATAATAATAATAATCAACTGTTTAAGTGATTATGATGATTCTTCTGCTGTTATACTTTCCTCGTTTATAGAATTTCGTTATTGGCGGTAAATAATGTGTAGATATAACCCATATCTAAAGCCAGGGCCTAAAGCCAGCAACAAAAAACAAAATACCTTTCATCCGTGGACTGCTTGCAGAGGCAAAGGCAATGTTCGCGGCTTTCACCGAGACCCACATAAAGGATCACTTGGACAACGAAATATGGATCCCAGGTTACAACCTATACAGATGTGACAGAGTGAACAGGCAAAAAGGGGGGTTGGCCTGTACATTGCAGAGTCAGTTTGCACAGAACTGCTTAATGCCTCAAATGATGTAGTGGAAGTTTTAGCAGTAAAGGTCGAGAACCAAAACCTAGTCATTGTGGTAGTCTACAAGCCTCCGGATGCAACATCCCAGCAATTCCAGGAACAACTGTTAAAAATTGACCACTGTCTGGAAAATCTTCCAGCTCCTGCACCCAACATCTTGCTCCTGGGGGATTTCAACTTAAGGCACCTAAAATGGAGGAATATAGCAAATAATATTGTTGCAGTAATAACACCAGGAGGCAGCTCTAATGAAAACTCACACTCACACGAGCTTTTAAATCTCTGCACAAAATTCAATTTAAACCAGCAAATAATAGAGCCTACTAGACTGGAGAATACACTAGACCTCATCTTCACTAACAATGATGATCTGATAAGAAATGTCACCATATCAAAAACAATATACTCAGATCACAACATAATTGAGGTTCAGACATGTATGCGTGGAGCCCCAGACCGACATAATGAGATTAGTCACGAGGGAGCATTCACCAATTCAACTTCAATAACAAAAACAAAGTGGGACCAAGTAAACCAAGTCCTAACCGATATAAGCTGGGAAGATATACTAAGCAACACAGACCCCAACTTATGCCTAGAACAGATTAACTTGGTGGCACTCGATGTATGCACAAGGCTTATTCCTCTAAGAAAAAGGAGTAGATGTAAAATAGAAAGAGACAGGCGCTCCCTTTACAGGCGACGGAAAAGAATAACAGAGCAGCTAAAAGAGGTCAATATATCTGAAATGCGTAAGGAGACACTGGTCAGAGAAATAGCAAGCATCGAACTTAACCTAAAGGAATCTTATAGGAGTCAGGAATCGCGGGAAGAACTAAAAGCCATAAATGAAATCGAAAGAAACCCAAAGTATTTCTTCTCCTATGCCAAATCAAAGTCGAGAACAACGTCCAGTATTGGGCCCCTACTTAAACAAGATGGGTCCTACACAGATGACAGCAAGGAAATGAGTGAGCTACTCAAGTCCCAATATGACTCAGTTTTTAGCAAGCCGCTAACCAGACTGAGAGTCGAAGATCAAAATGAATTTTTTATGAGAGAGCCACAGAATTTGGTTAACACAAGCCTATCCGATGTTATCCTGACTCCAAATGACTTCGAACAGGCGATAAATGACATGCCCATGCACTCTGCCCCAGGGCCAGACTCATGGAACTCCGTGTTCATCAAGAACTGCAAGAAGCCCCTATCACGAGCCTTTTCCATCCTATGGAGAGGGAGCATGGACACGGGGGTCGTCCCACAGTTACTAAAAACAACAGACATAGCCCCACTCCACAAAGGGGGCAGTAAAGCAACAGCAAAGAACTACAGACGATAGCACTAACATCCCATATCATAAAAATCTTTGAAAGGGTCCTAAGAAGCAAGATCACCACCCATCTAGAAACCCATCAGTTACACAACCCAGGGCAACATGGGTTTAGAACAGGTCGCTCCTGTCTGTCTCAACTATTGGATCACTACGACAAGGTCCTAAATGCACTAGAAGACAAAAAGAATGCAGATGTAATATATACAGACTTTGCAAAAGCCGTCGACAAGTGTGACCATGGCGTAATAGCGCACAAAATGCGTGCTAAAGGAATAACAGGAAAAGTCGGTCGATGGATCTATAATTTCCTCATTAACAGAACACAGAGAGTAGTCAACAGAGTAAAGTCCGAGGCAGCTACGGTGAAAAGCTCTGTTCCACAAGGCACAGTACTCGCTCCCATCTTGTTCCTCATCCTCATATCCGACATAGACAAGGATGTCAGCCACAGCACCGTGTCTTCCTTTGCAGATGACACCCGAATCTGCATGACAGTGTCTTCCATTGCAGACACTGCAAGGCTCCAGGCGGACATCAACCAAATCTTTCAGTGGGCTGCAGAAAAAAATATGAAGTTCAACGATGAGAAATTTCAATTACTCAGATATGGTAAACACAGGAAATTAAATCTTCATCAGAGTACAAAACAAATTCTGGCCACAAAATAGAGCGAAACACCAACGTCAAAGACCTGGGAGTGATCATATCGGAGGATCTCACCTTCAAGGACCATAACATTGTATCAATCGCATCTGCTAGAAAAATGACAGGATGGATAATGAGAACCTTCAAAACTAGCGAGGCCAAGCCCATGATGACACTCTTCAGGTCACTTGTTCTATCTAGGCTGGAATATTGCTGCACACTAACAGCACCTTTCAGGGCAGGTGAAATTGCTGACCTAGAAAATGTACAGAGAACCTTCACGGCGCGCATAACGGAGATAAAACACCTCAATTACTGGGAGCGCTTGAGGTTCCTAAACCTGTATTCCCTGGAACGCAGGCGGGAGAGATACATGATTATATACACCTGGAAAATCCTAGAGGGACTAGTACCGAACTTGCACACGAAAAATCACTCACTACGAAAGCAAAAGACTTGGCAGACGATGCAACATCCCCCCAATGAAAAGCAGGGGTGTCAGTAGCACGTTAAGAGACCATACAATAAGTGTCAGGGGCCCGAGACTGTTTAACTGCCTCCCAGCATACATAAGGGGGATTACCAACAGACCCCTGGCAGTCTTCAAGCTGGCACTAGACAAGCACCTAAAGTCGGTTCCTGACCAGCCGGGCTGTGGCTCGTACGTTGGTTTGCGTGCAGCCAGCAGTAACAGCCTGGTTGATCAGGCTCTGATCCACCAGGAGGCCTGGTCAGAGACTGGGCCGCGGGGGCGTTGACCCCGGAACTCTCTCCAGGTAAACTCCAGGTATGTTTGTTAGGTAAGACACATATGCAACAGTTAGGTATCTTTATTTCGAAACGTTTCGCCTACACAGTAGGCTTTTTCAGTCGAGTACAGAAAAGTTTGATGAAGCAGAAGAGACTTGAAGACGATGTAATCAGTCCATCACCCTTAAAGTTTTGAGGTGGTCAGTCGCTCAGTCTGGAGAAGAGCATTGTTCCAAAGTCTGAAACAATATGGAGTTGAAGTGACAGGATGGAGCCTTATATAGCGCCAGGAGGTGAGACGAAGGTCACTAGTAGAAGTAAGAACGCAGATGTAAGGAGGTCAGGTCCCTCTGAAATCCAGCCGTTCTCACTAGTAGAGGTTGTCGAAGTTGATTGCAGGTCTGTACCAAGATACCCTTGTGTTGCAGTGTCTGACAGATTGAACATTAAAATGGTATAAAATACCGACAGGTTGTTAGTGACCTTCGTCTCACCTCCTGGCGCTATATAAGGCTCCATCCTGTCACTTCAACTCCATATTGTTTCAGACTTTGGAACAATGCTCTTCTCCAGACTGAGCGACTGACCACCTCAAAACTTTAAGGGTGATGGACTGATTACATCGTCTTCAAGTCTCTTCTGCTTCTATCAACTTCTCTGTACTGGACTGAAGAAGCCTACTGTGTAGGCGAAACGTTTCGAAATAAAGATACCTAACAACCTGTCGGTATTTTATACCATTTTAATGTTCAATCTGTCAGACACTGCAACACAAGGGTATCTTGGTACAGACCTGCAATCAACTTCGACAACCTCTACTAGTGAGAACGGCTGGATTTGAGAGGGACCTGACCTCCTAACATCTGCGTTCTTACTTCTACTAGTGACCTTCGTCTCACCTCCTGGCGCTATATAAGGCTCCATCCTGTCACTTCAACTCCATATTGTTTCAGACTTTGGAACAATGCTCTTCTCCAGACTGAGGGACTGACCACCTCAAAACTTTAAGGGTGATGGACTGATTACATCGTCTTCAAGTCTCTTCTGCTTCTATCAACTTTTCTGTACTCGACTGAAGAAGCCTACTGTGTAGGCGAAACGTTTCGAAATAAAGATACCTAACTGTTGCATATGTGTCTTACCTAACAACCTGTCGGTATTTTATACCATTTTAATGTTCAATCCAGGTATGTTTACTGTATTTTCCGGCATATAAGGCGCACGACAGACCTATCATGACTGTAAATTAGTAATATTTAAGAGCTAATTACCCTCTTACTTTACCTGAAGGCGCAACCCAAAGCCTACCCTTGACCCAGACCTTGAGCATATAAGGCACACGGTAGTTTTCCAAGACTTTATGGGGAAAAACCGCGCCTTATATGCCGGAAAATACGTTACCAAATCTAAACTAGAATAACTCAAATAATATTTAGGTTTGAAGAATAATGAGGCATCAGTTTAGACCGTGTAGAAATTGACACACTGTAATGGGTATGTTAATTGTTGATGGCGGTAGCAAGTTGACAACGACACTGCCAATTGACGGCAGTAACAAGTTGACAACGACAGTGCCAATTGACGGCAGTAGCAAGTTGACAACGACAGTACCAGTTGGTGACGGCAGTAGCAAGTTCATAACGGCAGTGCCAATTGTTAACTGCAGTAGCAAGTTGATAACGACAGTGCCAATTGTTGACGGCAGTAACAAGTTGATAACGACAGTGCCAATTGTTGACGGCAGTAGCAAGTTGATAACGACAGTGCCAATTGTTGACGGCAGTAGCAAGTTGATAACGACAGTGCCAATTGTTGACGGCAGTAGCAAGTTGATAACGACAGTGCCAATTGTTGACGGCAGTAGTAAGTTGATAACGATAGTGCCAATTGTTGACGGCAGTAGCAAGTTGATAACGACAGTGCCAATTGTTGACGGCAGTAGTAAGTTGATAACGACAGTGCCAATTGTTGATGGCAGTAGTAAGTTGATAACGATAGTGACAATTGTTGATGGCAGTAGTAAGTTGATAACGTTAGTGCCAATTGTTGATGGCAGTAGCAAGTTGATAACGACAGTGCCAACTGTTGACGGCAGTAGTAAGTTGATAACGATAGTGACAATTGTTGATGGCAGTAGCAAGTTGATAACGACAGTGCCAATTGTTGATGGCAGTAGCAAGTTGATAACGACAGTGCCAATTGTTGACGGCAGTAGCAAGTTGATAACGACAGTGCCAATTGTTGACGGCAGTAGTAAGTTGATAACGATAGTGACAATTGTTGACGGCAGTAGCAAGTTGATAACGGCAGTGCCAATTGTTGACGGCAGTAGCAAGTTGATAACGGCAGTGCCAATTGTTGACGGCAGTAGCAAGTTGATAACGACAGTGCCAACTGTTGACGGCAGTAGCAAGTTGATAACGGCAGTGCCAATTAACTGCAGTAGCAAGTTGATAACGGCAGTGCCAATTGTTGACGGCAGTAGCAAGTTGATAACGACAGTGCCAATTGTTGACGGCAGTAGCAAGTTGATAATGGCAGTTCCAAGTTGTTACTGTTAGAAACGACAAATGGTTCAAGCCGATGACTAACCAGTTAATGTTATGTAAATAAAATAAAGGAGACCTGGAGCTGGGGCTCAACCCCCCAAACACAGCTGAGTGAGCACAGCACACTATTGTTTTGTTACGTTACAGGTGTAAATAACAACTGAGTTGGCAACACCTGTGTCCCCTTTAAGTTACCTACACGCGGGACAAAGTTAGGTCAACTTTGTAAGTTGCTCACAATGCTGATGATTAAGACACATGTGCAACAGTTGGGTGTCTTTATTGATGAAACGTTTCGCCCACACAGAAGCGAAACGTCGTCGAGATCTTCCACATCATCTTCGACAGTATTTAAGACTATTCTGATGCTCCAGCTTCATATCGTTCCAGAACAAGGAGCTGAACTCTCCTCCATGCTAAGGGACTACATCTTTATTTCACCACTCTACCAGTTGCCTCTGTATTTGACTGAAGAAGCCTACTGTGTAAGCGAAACGTTTCATCAATAAAGGTACCCAACTGTTGCACATATGTCTTATTAATCATCAACTTGTCGGTATTTTATATAATTTTCAACAAATGTTTACAACGTTCTCAAGAACTCTCATGATTTTAAAAAAATGATGACTTTGCCACGTCCCATAATAATAATAATAATAATAATAATAATTTATGTAATTGCTACTTACGTATGGTAAATAAATGGTTCAGAGAGCCAATAGGATAATGAATTAAACACTTGTTCAACGCTTGGGTATGTTTATTGTGGAAACGTTTCGCCAACCAGTGGCTTCTTCAGTCTAATACAGAGAAGAATGATTGAAGATCAGGATGAGTTTGAGGTAATCAGTCCCTCAGCCCCATATTGAAGGAGTGATCACATCGACTCCAGGCTGAGGGACTGATTACCTGAAATCCCTTCTGATCTTCAACCATTTTTCTCTGTATCGGACTGAGGAAGCCATTGGTTGGCGAAACGTTTCCACAATAAAGATACCCAAGTGTTGCACTAGTGTCTACTTGTATATTGGTGAGGAGATATGACCCGCTCCCCCCCCCCCCCCGGGGCCGGTCCAAGAGAGAGAGAGAGAGATTGGTTCTTGATAGCACTGTTAGCCTTACCAACTAATTTAAAGCCATCATTATAGCCTGAAACTTAAGTTTCCTTGACACTACTGAACTGTCTTGTCGGTAGATATGCCTTAACGTACCATAAACTTTTTTTGTAAACATTACGAGGTATATTGTGTCAAGAAATTTTGATGGATATACATTAGTTTGTGAAGTGATTCAAATATTATTGTAGTATTTAATTGTGGAAGTTAATTGTGTATTAGTTTTGAGGTCAGGTTAGCTGAGGTTTGTCAGGAAACAGGACAAGTGTTTCCTGACGCGGGTCTTAGTCATGATTTAGAGGTTGACAGAATGGAACCTCATCTGAATATAGTAAGGACAGTGATATTGACAGTATGGATATGTGTATTGGCTATGTTTCTGTCCTGAGTCACTCCTAGTAATTATTTGGACCGAGGTCCCAGGACCGAAATGTGCGGTAAAGATGTGCTGAGTATATGAATTTCAGATATGGGGTTTTATTTCTATAGAATTTGAGACTTTCTCTTATTCATTGCTGTGTTTTTCCTATCCGTTTCTTTTATTATCTCTTCCTTAGGTCTCTCTCCCTTATCATTTCTCTAGGTTTTATCCCAAGTCACTCACTTTTCTTTCCGTTTTTTTTTTTTTCATATACCTGTCTTTACTTATCTTCGTTTTATCTTTATTTACTGTCCTTGTGTCCCTGGCTCTCCTTGTGTCCCTGGCTCTCCTTGTGTCCCTGGCTCTCATGTCTCAGGGTCTCCTTGTGTCCCTGGCTCTTGTCCTTGTGTCCCTCACCCCTCGTCCTTGTGTCCCAGGCTCTCGTCCTTGAGTACGCGTGTGTCCGTGGCTCTTCCCTTCCACAAGGGCACGTAGGGACTCTTCAGGTCCTCCCTGGTGTTCAATTAATGGCTCAAATGTGGGCCCAGCCTTCTTTAACCCAATTACCGCCACGCTGTCCATGTGCGAACCCCGACACACACACACACACACACACACACACACACACACACACACACACACACACACACACATACACACACATATACAACAGGCCTAGTGTCTAATTGACATATGCCTAGGACAAAATGGTAACTAACACACACACAGTGAAGAACTGTGGGCAAAAAATGTAAATACAAAAATGCAGAATCAAACTAGCTTGGAGGATGCGACAGTGGTATAGTAGGGTAGAGGTGGTGTGTGTGTGTGTGTGTGTGTGTGTGTGTGTGTGTGTGTGTGTGTGTGTGTGTGTGTGTGTGTGCGTGTGTGTGTGTGTGTGTGTGTGTGTGTGTGTGTGTGTGTGTGTGTAAGGGTAGTGTTGAAGCAGTGGCAATTTGGTGAGGATTGTTAGTTTTGGTGGCAGTTTGGTGAGGATTGTTAGTTTTGGTGGCAGTTTGGTGAGGATTGTTAGTTTTGGTGGCAGTTGGGTGAGGATTGTTAGTTTTGGTGGCAGTTTGGTGAGGATTGTTAGTTTTGGTGGCAGTTTGGGGAGGGTGATTTGTTGTGATAGTTTGATGGGGTAGTTAGTGGAGGTAACAGTTTGATGGAGGCAGTGGTGGTGGCAGTTTGGGTGAGGGTAGAGAGTTGTGTTAACAGTGATGGGGGGAGGGGGTGTAGTGATGGTGGCACTCCCTACATTACTCTTGTCTCTAGTCATCTTGCCGCTGTAGATGGCCCTTGTTACGTTTATTTCGTCATAATTATTCTTATTATTGATTACTGGGTGGTTGGTGGTTGGCCATTATTGGTCGCTTGCTGGGAAATTTGTGACTGGTGTGGCCGTGAGGGAGGTGACCAAATATAGGGAAGGACACGTACGTTCCCCGTACCTTCCCTCCTCACTAGGCATTGTGTGCGCTCACCAAGTTATGTTAGCAGGGACCACAATATAGTTTCTGTCGTCGTCGTTCTGTGTGTTTCATTGCAAAGGCATTTGACAAATGTGACCATGTAGTGATAGCACGTAAAATGAGGTTAATAGGTATAGAAGGATAAAGACATGGAAATGGACATTCTTATTTTTAACAAACAACACAAAGAATGGTAGTAAACAAAGTCCAGTCTCAGGAATGTATAAGGTTCAGTACCCCCAAGGAACGGTCCTAGTACCATCCTTGTTTATCATCCAGGAGCGAAGCGTTTTCTAACATATCCTAGTATTCGCTCAGGTGTCTTTCTAAACCACCAGTAATACTGATCAACGAAGTTTATTATGGGTCAAGAGCCGAGAACCGGCTCTCGTAAACAAGAATAATTCAGTACAAATAGTTGAATATACATACCACTACAGAGGCCAGTAATCAGTGACTAAAGAGGGCGCCAAAAGATAGGAATCGACCTTTAGAATCTCAAATTAATGAGCACACAACGGTTGGTGATAGATGATTTGTACAAACTGCAGAAATGATCTAGCGAGAGATTACACAGCAATAAAGAGCTATGGTAAGCAAGCATTAATTCTTGTCTTTGAGAAGCAATAAGAAAGTTTAACAAGATATCACTTTTAAAAATCATGATGAGAAGCTGTATCTCTGGTTTAAGCGAGAGCACATTGGATCACGTAGTTGCAGAAATAAAAACAAGGTCTTACTTCATTTTAGGTACCGTGTTTTCCGGTATATAAGGAGCATATTTTACCCAGAAAAAAGTCTTGAGAAAATCAACCTGCGTCTTATATGCTCAAGGTAAGGGTCAAAAGTAGGCTTTGGGTTACGCTTTATCAATTGTTTACTAACGTTACAACTGCTTGCAAACATCGTCTTACATGTTTTATATGCCGAAAAATGCCGTAAACGACTCTCCAAATATATATATATATATATATATATATATATATATATATATATATATATATATATATATACAAGGAATTCGCGAGAGCATGCGAAATATACACAAACACTGATCTCTGGCTGAAGGAGACTCGAACCTACGAACCTTAGGACAAGGTACGCAGTGCTTTACCAATCTACCCACAGTGGACAATACCTTGGCGTGTAGCATGCGCTACACGTTTTGATCCAAGGCAGCCAGCTTTCAGGGAGAAGGCTTACAGCTTTTCATCTCATCCCCTTGCATTGTTCAAATCTCTAGTAAGACTGATGCATGCAGGGGATGAGATGAAAAGCTGTAAGCCTTCTCCCTGAAAGCTGGCTGCCTTGGATCAAAACGTGTAGCGCATGCTACACGCCAAGGTATTGTCCAGTGTGGGTAGATTGGTAAAGCACTGCATACCTTGTCCTAAGGTTCGTAGGTTCGAGTCTCCTTCAGCCAGAGATCAGTGTTTATATATATATATATATATATATATATATATATATATATATATATATATATATATATATATATATATATATATATATATATATATTCTACCCAGGCAGATTTGTTTATGACGTGAAAAAGCCCATTGTGTGGGCGTTTGAAAAATAGCCAATAAAGGACTGCATTATACTGCATATCGCCCCTTCGTGCTTCAGGAGTGATACATCAATGATGAGAGCAACTCCAATCATATGGTAAGGAAATAATTAGAAAATAGAATTCGCCCTTCATCTACTGAGGAACAAGAGTGACGTATCCCTAACGCAGCGTATGCTCAGCAAGGCTGTGATGTAAATGTAGAAAACGGACAACTTGAGAATGAGACACTGGCGCAACATTTGAGAGTCTAATATTGAGGAAACGTTTCGCCAGTCAGTGCCTTCTTCAGTCCAATACAGAGAACAGTGGGCGATGAGGAGGAGAATGAAGTAATCAGTCCCTCAGCCTGATTTACTGCGTTCTCATCGCCCACTGTTCTCTATATTGGACTGAAGAAGCCACTGGCTGGCGAAACGTTTCCTAAATGCTGCATAAGTGTCTCATTCTTCAATACCAAGGCTGCCAAGCGTGAAAACATCTTAAGTAATCTCAAGAAGGAATCCTGTAGGACTCTTCAGACTCCATATATATGGCAGTCTTAAGGTATGCAGCACAAGCATGGAATTCACACACTCTCCAGCGCATAAACAATTTGGGAATGTACAGAGGTTTGCCGACAGTCTGGTCCCTAAAGTAAAGATGAGATGTAAGGAAACTCAGAAAACTAGATCTGCATCATTACGACAAGAACGACTCTGAGGCTACATGGCTACAAGACATCTCCAAGGTCGACCAAGACAGTGTGCTCATACACGCTAACTTGATCACTTAAATGAGCCAGGGAAATGTACGAACTTTTTAAGGGCGGGGGGTAATGCGCACTAGAAGAGAAAGCAGTGGAGATAAATCCCATAAATGGGTTCAAATGCCACTCCAGCGAGTCATCAAGTTGATTAAAAGTTGGCTGGGAGGTGGGGCCCAAGAGCTGGAGGTAAATACCCACAGACATATTAGTATACAACTACAGAGGCATGAGCCAGCACTCGTTTTCGCAAGTCATACGTTAAGCATTAAGTCTGATCTTGATAAAGCTATGGTTTTTAAGTTGCACTTCTCACCACCATCAAGAGACGGGTTTATGTGTGTGTTAGCTTGAACACTTTATTTTCTTACTCCTGATGAACGGGCAGTAGATACCTTAGTCTCAGCACTTATATTATACTAAGAAATATACAGATCACAAAGGTAAATTAATAAATCAAGATTCATCAACTGGCTAGGACAAAAAACTTTGCGTCTACTCACCTATTTCACCTATTTGTGGCTGAAGGGGTCGAGTCACAACTCCTGGCCCCCCTCTTCCCTGGTCGCTACTAGGTCTACTCTCTCTCTCCATGCTACAAGAGCCTTATCGTACCTCTTCTTAAAGCTGTGAATGGATCCTGCCTCCGTTACCTCACTCTCCAGTGTGTACTCACCTAGTTGTACTCACCTAGTTGAGGTTGCG
>NC_091358.1:8166939-8244439 GCF_038502225.1 Cherax quadricarinatus
ATCTTAGTTCGAGATTTTTACCAGTTTGACCGTAATAAACTTTATCGCAAATTTTACAAGGAATCTTATAGACACATCCATCAGCATTTTGGGGGGAATTCTTTATCAAAAGTTTTTTTACTGTATCAAGATTTTTGAATACAACTTTAATATTAAAAGTCTTAAGAAGAGAAGGCATATCAACCAAGTTTTCATGGTAAGGGAGAACCAAAATCTTGAAAATGTTAACGGTGTACATTTCCCCAAGATGCCCCACTGACAGACGTATTGTATATATATATATATATATATATATATATATATATATATATATATATATATATATATATATATATATATATATATATATATGTATATAAACAATAAGCAAATTAAAAAATATATACAATACGTCTGTCAGTGGGGCATCTTGGGGAAATGTACACTGTTAACATTTTCAAGATTTTCTCACGTGATGTGAAGACGACTTGATGCCGCATTTAACAAGAAGGTCCTCTTCTTAGTCATCAAGAGTGACGAAGCTCAAGATATATCTTGTAACAAAAAAAAAAACCTGTAGAGAATAAATGAAAAAAAAAACGAGTCAGATAATTGTGCTTGAGAATATCTTTAATATGATATGTTGAAACGAGTAAAGTTAAATAAGGTGAATAATGTAAGGCAAGGAAGGAGTGGTTAAGGGGTACGTTAGTTCCCCTGTCTTCTGATAATATGTTGTTTTTACCCTGTAATCTACCTTATCCATAATTACTATCACATTTGCTTTGTCTGCTTTCGTAAGGTGAAGTCCAGGATCTTTTCTAAATTCATGGTATAACTTAACAAATCTTTGAGGACAATTGTGTTGCAGAGGTTTGACAGGGAAACTCAGGCGCCTCTTAATTAAGACATCAGTGATGCCAGTAAAGGCTACCTTCCTACCCACTCACATACTGAAGTCTAGAATTGAATTATAAAAATATTGTAACCTTGATCGAAGGGATTGTTACCTGCACCCTTCTTGGGTCAAACCTAATTGTTCCTTTAGGAATTAGACACGTGTACAATACCTGGATAATTATTTGAAGAGGTTCGTTAACCAGTGGCTTTTTCATTTCAATACAAAGATAATATACGAAGACAGTAGATGAGATAACCAGTCCCCCCTCAGCCTGTAATCCAGTATTTAGTATCTTAGTGAAGTGTTTCCCCACACAATAATAATAACAGTAATAATTTTTATTTCTACAAGTACATGATACAACTTGTACAGACCAAAGCTGACATCAGTGACATACTATAGAGAAAGCTCCTGGTTATGCAGAGTATGTCAGGCAACTTAGGTAAATTTTGTCCCCAGGATGCGACCCACACTAGTCTGCTAATACCCAGGTACCTACTTACTGTTAGGTGAACAGGGACAGCAAGTATCTTAATGAAACACGCCCTAATGTTTCCACCCGTACCGGGGATCGAACCACAAACTTCGATGTGAAATCGTAATAATAAAACTGTAAGGAAGCACTAGCATAGTGTAAAAGTGTTCGATAAGGTAGGAGAGGCTGGTAGCACTTTCCTGGCGGTGCTGTACACGTGAATTATGCGCCTCCTGGCCATTGACCGGAAGCGCACAACTACTTGCCTCATCCACTCAGGAGAGACGCCAGAGCAATTGCTTGGCGTCCATAATTATCAGGTGCTGGGAGCATAAAATTGACCTTAGAAAACATTGCTGTTGTCAGGATAATTAATTCACTTGTGGTGTATACACTATGTGCTTTTGTGAATTGTAGTTACGCTTGAGAAGGTTGGCATATACACGTTGAAAGGCACTCGAAGTCTTTCAGGCTGAAAGAAAATGAGACATATATATATATATATATATATATATATATATATATATATATATATATATATATATATATATATATATATATATGTGTGTGTGTGTGTGTGTGTCTACTCACCTAATTGTGGTTGCAGGGGTCAAGACTCAGCTCCTGGCCCCGCCTCTTCACTGATCGCTACTAGGTCCTCTCCCTCTCTGCTTCCTGAGCTTTGTCATACCTCTTCTTAAAACTATGTATGGTTCCTGCCTCCACTAGTTCACTTGCTAGGCTATTCCACTTCCTGACGACTCTATGACTGAAGAAATACTTCCTAACTTCCCTGTGACTCGTCTGAGTCTTCAGCTTCCAGTTGTGACCCCTTGTTTCTGTGTCACATCTCTGGAACATCCTATCTCTGTCCACCTTGTCTATTTCCCGCAGTATCTTGCATGTCGTTATCATGTCTCCCCTGACCCTTCTGCCCTCCAGTGTCGTCAGTCCGATTTCCCTCAACCTTTCCTCGTACGACATTCCCCTGATCTCTGGGACTAGCCTTGTTGCAAACCTTTGTACTTTCTCTAACTTCTTGACGTGTGTGTGTGTGTAAAACAATCACAGTGAAAGAGTGAAATTCCAACCGTTTTCGTGACTTCTCACATTATCAAGGAACTATAAAAACAATACATCAAAGGAAGGCATATAAAGGGTCAAGACTACACCTCACCATCACATCCCACAACAAAGCAACACCCTACACACGCGTGACAACACCCGACTCTGTGAAACACATCTAATCCTCTACCCAAGAATTAAGATTTATTGTTTAATGTATCTTTAAATTCTTCCCAAATTTTATTAAATATAAAGGAATCCAATTTATATAAACCAAAGGAAATATTCATATTTTTTCAAAACTGCTTTTTATAAAACATGATTCAGTTATATTCCTGTTGACCATGAACTTGCTTGATACATGTTTCATAAAAAGCAGTTTTGAAAATAATATATAAATTGGATTCATTTATAATTAATAAAATTTGGGAAAAATTTAATGATACATTAAACAATAAATCTTAATTCTTGGGTAGAGGATTAGGTGTGTTTCAGAGAGTCGGGTGTTGTCACGCGTGTGTGAGGTGTTGCTTTGTTGTGAGATGTGATGGTGAGGTGTAGTCTTGACCCTTTATATGCCTTCCTTTGATGAAGTCACTATTCTTTCACAGTGGTTGTTTTGCATATTCTGATATCACCTGTTTACTGTGATCTTTTTGCATATATAGTATAGTATAGTCCCTTTATATAAAGAGAAGGGGGACAAAAGAGTTTGTAAAAATTATAGAGGAATAAGTTTACTGAGTATACCAGGAAAAGTGTACGGTAGGGTTATAATTGAAAGAATTAGAGGTAAGACAGAATGTAGGATTGCGGATTAGCAAGGAGGTTTAGAGTGGGTAGGGGATGTGTAGATCAAGTGTTTACATTGAAGCATATATGTGAACAGTATTTAGATAAAGGTAGGGAAGGTTTTATTGCATTTATGGATTTAGAAAAGGCATATGATAAAGTGGATAGGGGAGCAATGTGGCAGATGTTGCAAGTATATGGAATAGGTAGTAAGTTACTAAATGCTGTAAAAAGTTTTTATGAGGATACTGAGGCTCAGGTTAGGGTGTGTAGAAGAGAGGGAGACTACTTCCCGGTAAAAGTAGGTCTTAGACAGGGATGTGTAATGTCACCATGGTTGTTTAATATATTTATAGATGGGGTTGTAAAAGAAGTAAATGCTAGGGTGTTCGGGAGAGGGGTGGGATTAAATTAAGGGGAATCAAATACAAAATGGGAATTGACACAGTTGCTTTTTGCTGATGATACTGCGCTTATAGGAGATTCTAAAGAAAAATTGCAAAGGTTAGTGGACGAGTTTGGGAGTGTGTGTAAAGGTAGAAAGTTAAAAGTGAACATAGAAAAGAGTAAGGTGATAAGGGTATCAAATGATTTAGATAAAGAAAAATTGGATATCAAATTGGGGAGGAGTATGGAAGAAGTGAATGTTTTCAGATACTTGGGAGTTGACGTGTCGGCGGATGGATTTATGAAGGATGAGGTTAATCATAGAATTGATGAAGGAAAAAAGGTGAGTGGTGCGTTGAGGTATATGTGGAGACAAAAAACATTATCTATGGAGGTAAAGAAGGGAATGTATGAAAGTATAGTAGTACCAACACTCTTATATGGATGTGAAGCTTGGGTTGTGAATGCAGCAGCGAGGAGGCGGTTGGAGGCAGTGGAGATGTCCTGTCTAAGGGCAATGTGTGGTGTAAATATGCAGAAAATTCTGAGTGTGGAAATTAGGAGAAGGTGTGGAGTTAATAAAAGTATTAGTCAGAGGGCTGAAGAGAGGTTGAGGTGGTTTGGTCATTTAGAGAGAATGGATCAAAGTAGAATGACATGGAGAGCGTATAAATCTGTAGGGGAAGGAAGGCGGGGTAGGGGTCGTCCTCGAAAAGGTTGGAATGGGTAAGGGAGGTTTTGTGGGCGAGGGGCTTTGACTTCCAGCAGGCGTGCGTGAGCGTGTTCGATAGGAGTGAATGGAGACGAATGGTATTTGGGACCTGACGATCTGTTGGAGTGTGAGCAGGGTAATATTTAGTGAAGGGATTCAGGGAAACCGGTTATTTTTATATAGCCGGACTTGAGTCCTGGAAATGGGAAGTACAATGCCTGCACTCTAAAGGAGGGGTTTGGGATATTGGCAGTTTGGAGGGATATGTTGTGTATCTTTATAGGTATTTGCTTCTAAGCTGTTGTGTTCTGGGCACCTCTGCAAAAACAGTGATTATGTGTGAGTGAGGTGAAAGAGTTGAATGGTGATGAAATTATTTTCTTTTTGGGGATTTTCTTTATTATTGGGTCACCCTGCCTCGGTGGGAGACAGCCGACTTGTTAAATATATATATATATATATATATATATATATATATATATATATATATATATATATATATATATGTGTGTGTGTGTGTGTGTGTGTGTGTGTGTGTGTGTGTGTGTGTGTGTGTGTGTGTGTGTGTGTGTGTGTGTGTGTGTGTGTGTGTGTGTGTTTGTGTGTTTGATCTGAAAATTAATACGCAAGTCAGTCTAAGTTGACTGTGTGACACGGGTGAGGGTGGGCGTCTTGACACATGGGACATCTCTGCTTACATCAGTGAACATCTTACCCTGAAGGGCTCTTGGTGTCCACACTGGCGAGGTTTCGCTCACACACACACACTTCCCGCTAAAGAAATAAAACATTATATAATCAACAATTAGCATTTTTAATAATAATTTTTGTTTTAAGACGTACAGTATGTCAGTAATATTATACGGTCGTAAGCGACAATGACGTCACCCTTGGGCAGCGTTTCGCTCACAAGGGAGCTTAAGGGTAATTAAAACGTTTTCGTTCTACCATACCCATGGGCATATTTTCCCCTCTTTTGAAAACGCCTCTTCGTTACTTATATCATAGAGACCATCCCTGACAAGTATGGCATCTGCTAGGTTGTTACTAGCTATGTAAATATGCTGGACGCTAGCACCAACAGCCTGGATTATTAGCAGTTGGGCCTTAGGCTGTATTAAGAGGTTATAAGAATGTTGGAAACCTCGGGACGAATCCCTACTCTCCTATCCTGGAATTCTCATACCACTGAGGCTTCCTTGCTGCCTCCCCATGTAATTCCACACACATATATATATATGATCTTTCCCATGTATATATTCTCTCTTAGTCGTGTATATATCCTCTCTTAGTCGTGTATATATCCTCTCTTAGTCGTGTATATATCCTCTCTTAGTCGTGTATATATCCTCTCTTAGTCGTGTATATATCCTCTCTTAGTCGTGTATATATCCTCTCTTAGTCGTGTATATATCCTCTCTTAGTCGTGTATATATCCTCTCTTAGTCGTATATATATCCTCTCTTAGTCGTGTATATATCCTCTCTTAGTCGTGTATATATCCTCTCTTAGTCGTGTATATATCCTCTCTTAGTCGTGTATATATCCTCTCTTTCCTATGTATATATCCTTTCTTACTTATGTACTCCCATGTACATATTTTGTTTTATGCACAAGAAAATCTCGTATAAATGTTTGAAATTAATATTTATAATGGCAGGTATTAAGTAATTTTAAGTTGCGTACAGTTGTTTATTTTTTTAATATCTTACACAGTGATTTATATAGAGATTAACCCAACATAACCCAATCCAGTCACACACTGACTTGTTTCCATTCTTACGTTATGGGAATTTAATGTTTTTTTTTTTGAAGTAGAGAGGGAAAGGGATGCGAGAGTAAGTCTTGCCGGCACCCTGAGGAGGTGAGTGTGTGGAGAGCAAATATAGTGACACTCGCAAACTGCTCGGCTAACACACTCCACCCATCTCGTGTACAGATCTCTAAGACCACTCTACACTACCTATCCTTCCCCCCCTCCCCTTCCCCCTCTCTCTCTCTCTCTCTCTCTCTCTCTCTCTCTCTCTCCTTTCGAAGAGTCTTCTGGTATTCTGTCCTTGACACACACTATAGACGATAGTCCTTAATCTGGGTAAAACTCTCTCTCTCTCTCTCTCTCTCTCTCTCTCTCTCTCTCTCTCTCTCTCTCTCTCAAAGCCTTCTAGTATTCTATCCTTGACTCATACACTATAAACTATATATCTAATCAGAAGCAGATAGTTTTCAATAGATATATTTAGTATGGACTTTGCGTACTATCTTTCCCATGTACTCCCAAGTGCTCTCCTTGCACACATTTTGGCAGTCGTCCATAGCTACGCACCACCACACACACCACTAATTACACTAACATGGTAGGTAGTGGTCACTGCTTACCACCACAGGTTTACTGTGAAGCCTCCGTCTGTATCACTGGCTGGCGAAACGTTTCCTCAATAATGATTCCCAGATGTTACACAAGTGTCTAATTCTTCAACTTGTCGGTTTTCAAAATCAGTGTCCGTACTAGTGTTGTTTTGTACCTATTTCTTACTCTAGACTAAGAAACAGTTTCAAGATTAGGTATGATAGGGCCCAAAAGACTGGGAGCTAATAATGCAATTAAAGAGGCGGAGCCAGGAGCTGTGACTGGACCCTCTAAAACGCAGTTTAGTGAGTACAAGCACGTGAGACGTATAAATCAGTGGTTAAAGCAATCGGCGCACAACTAAAAGAACTTGGGTTCGGTTACCGGGCTGGGGGAGAGTTATGGTCGAGTCTCCTAACACCTGATGGTCCTATTTACCTAACAGTTAAATAGGTACCTGGGTATTAGTCTACTACTGTGGGTCGCGTCTTGCAGGGAAAAAGTTTAAATGCAAATAATAGTAATGAAAACGGGACGCCATGAACATTTGCTCCGCTCCTGTAACTACAAATTGGTAATGTATGTATGTCTCTCTCTCTCTCTCTCTCTCTCTCTCTCTCTCTCTCTCTCTCTCTCTCTCTCTCTCTCTCTCTCTCTCTCTCTCTCTCTCTCAGAGCCTTACACTGTACACGATAGCCCTCAATCTAAGTAGAACTCGCTCTCTCAAGTGGAAAAGGGAAGTAAAGTACAGAACAGTATTTGAGACGAGAAGATACATAACCTGTGTCTGGAAGCCTCATTTATATCAGGAAGTTATAAAGGAGAAACAAAGAGGAGAGTGATACCTGTGGCTTACCTGTCGCCGGTTTCCAAGGTTGCAGCCCGAGCTGAGGCCATGCTACCTCCTTGACCGACTACCTTGTTAAGCTGTTAGTGCAAGCGGCCCGCTGGTCCATATAACCATCACACCCTGGATAATCTAGCACTTGGATGCGATAGAGGTTTAGTTTCGTCTCAAAAACTTCTACATTTCTTCCGGCAATGTTTCAGATATCTGCTGTTTGCAGGTTGAAGAGTCTTGGACCACGCATGTTGACACACTGTTCTCTTATCGCACCCCATGCTTTTCGTTGGATTTATTTTACACTTCCAAATCTTTTACTTCAGTAAGTTATTTGAAACATGGATCTTCATCATCCTGGTGTATATTATGAGGTGTCTCTCGTCTCCATCCCACAGAGGCATCCTAATACTTTACATCAGTGGTTCCAAAACTTTTTCAAGTATGAGAACTTTTTTTTATCATCAATTTTTTTTGGCAAACCCTATTAATTGAGAAGAATAATTGAGTAAGAGTTAGAGCGAAGGTTCAAGAATGACTTGGAATAACTCAAGAGGGCCCCTCCTTTGGGGCTTCCAGGGACCCACAGCCCATACATTGGGAACTGTTTGTTTATATATTTTATTGACTTGATAGGGCTGCAGTAAACAACTTCTCTACATTTTCTACCTCTGATATCTTTCATTCTCTTGAAAGTCGTGGTGAGCATAACAATACGTATTTCAGAAGTGAGAGCGCCATTGATTTTAGTAGTGACATCATTCATTGTCGTGACTTCTCCTTTGAAGGTTTTCATTATCTACCTTGTCATTTTAATGACCTTTGTTGCATTTGTCTTATTGTGTTTTCTAAATGATACGTTACCTAATGTTATTATTTCTATATATAAATAACCCGCACATAAAAGAGAGAAGCTGACGACGACGTTTCGGTCCGACTTGGACCATTTACAAAGTCACACTAACCAGAAGTGGAGCAGGACGGCTATATATATGCAGGAAGAGGTGGTGGTGGTAGTAGTAGTAGTAGTACAAGAATGGTATATAATACCACCACCTCTTCCTGCCTATATATAGCCGTCCTGCTCCACTTCTGGCTAGTGTGACTTTGTAAATGGTCCAAGTCGGACCGAAACGTCGTCGTAAGCTTCTCTCTTTTACGTGCGGGTTATTTGTGTATCGTTCCAGTCACGGTATTGTGCCTTTTTTTGTTATTATTTCTAATTCTTTTACATGTTCTTCTATGAGAGGGTCTGTCAGTTCTGTGTATTATATTCTCGTTTGAGTTCTTCATTCTTTACATGTCTAAGTAGCTTAAATCATTGAACATCTTGTTATTGTTCTTTTGCTCACAAGACTTTGTTCATACGTGTTTGCACATTTCGGTTTTCTGCAAGGCAACTGTCATAGCTGTTTTGGTACCGCCCTCAAAGGATGATACGAAATAGTGGCTGGTATTTTTATCTGTCTTCCACGAGGATGAGACAGCAATCATACTGATATTTTTACTTTTCTAAAACTGGATTTTATTTTGTTCACTACCACACTTATTGTTTTGCAAAGAGGCAAAAATCTAAGACTAAAACAGCATGAAAAACACAGTAAGAAAACCAAGGAAAATAGGAAATGAGACAAACTAGAAAAGACTATACAGAAATAAGAAAAGATGCAGAAACGCAATGTGATAATAATAGTAGCAAAAGTTACAGCAGCCCAGACTGGCGCAAGAGTAGCGAACCAGGAATAAGACTGAAAGAGGATGTGGACTAACTGGCAAAGATCCTTCAAGGGGCTCTTCATCCTACCTTTCCGTGGATCAAAACCAATTGCTTCCCATTCTCCAAGCACTGCATTACCAGTATTTTAGTGGTCTTCTCATGAATGTAATAACTAAGAATGATGAATGCGGCGATTAAAAATACAAAAATCATAGAAGTCTTCACCGAGGAATTGGGGCAGATGCTAGTATATTATTATTATTATTATTATTATTATTATTATTATTATTGAGAAGTATTTAATCCCTATAATAAGGCATTTGTACAACAGCCTCCCATCAAGCATTAGGGGAATTGCCAATAAACCCCTGGCTGCCTTCAAAAGAGAGCTGGACAGATACCTAAAGTCAGTGCCGGATCAGCCGGGCTGTGGCTCGTACGTTGGACTGCGTGCGACCAGCAGTAACAGCCTGGTTGATCAAGCCCTGATCCACCGGGAGGCCTGGTCATGGACCGGGCCGCGGGGGCGTTGATCCCCGGAATAACCTCCAGGTAACCAGGTAGAGTGGAAAGTAATCAGGTGTAATCAGTGGTTCAGGAGCCCTTCATCACCATCAAGGAAACCTCATTGAAGGGAAGGAGGAGATGGAGAAAGAGGCGAGCAGGAAAAATTGGAGAAAATTTCAACCCCCCAAAAAAAGAGTTGGAAACAAAAGAATGCCTAAATAAATTAGTTGCCACAAGAGCAACGGGACCAAGCAAGTAAAAGAGTTCTGCGACCCCTTAGCAAGGATATAAAAGATAGAAACATAGCTGTCAGATGCCTGTGATCCCTGGTATTCTGATTTGCATACCAGCTGCTAAAGCACAGTGACAGAAATGGAAACATAGAGACAATTAGCATGAGTCCGAAAAAGGCGAAATGTGTCACGAATTACCTTAAATTTTTCCGTCCGAGTGGCTAAAATAATGCAGAAGAGAGGGGTTGGGTAGACTGTATCCTCTTCGACTGTAAGAAGGTATGGTAAGTATAATGTTTGTCAAGAAACAGGACAAGTGCTTCCTGACTCGGGTCTTAGTCATATGATGACCCACAGCTGGAGCTTTTGGTTATCCGACCGAGGACATCTGCTGGCTTAGCGGTCCACCTATTCAAAAATCATGATTGTAATTATAACCATTAAAATTACTGTAAGAACGCATTTGACAGTACTGTACAGGAGGTCGCCATTCCAAGTGGTAAAGTACACAGAACTAACAGGAAAGGTGCTCATGTGGATTCAGAAATACCTAGTGAATACGGGAGTGGCTCCTACAGGAGTGGCCCCTACAGGAGTGGCCCCTACAGGAGTGGCTCAGCATCTGCCTCGGAAAGACGTGTTGGATAGTCTCTACAAACATTCCTTAATCCTTGGCAGGGTGGAGGAGACCGGAGATTCCAACCCTCCCGTCTCTCAGCTCCCCTTCTTATCCTTCTTATCACGGCGGAGATAATTATACACGGAGACACCTACAGAGACGCCCTCTCCCATCTACGTCCACACTGACCTGTCCGCCTTTTTTGACGACTGATTCTACCCCATCCAAACTCCCGTGTTTAAACTGCTTAGGTGATCATGTTCTCGTGTTTTTCTTCTATTGCCACTAGAGGGGTCGTAGGTTGGTAGAGAGCAACTATCCAGGGAGGTGCAACCATCCTGTCACAGGATATATACACCAAAAGATGTATATCCCTCAAGGTATATATGCTGAAAGCTTACGTGAATCACTATTTTAGGTGAAGAGATTATGTGCTTTAAACATCATGAACCAATCTAACTATCCTGTTAATGAATATTATGGAGACTTTTTTTTTCACTCTGGCAGGATTTCTGGCTTTATCTTTGTCTCATGAACAGGTAAGATGGCAAGTAAATCTTGTGAATTTCTACTTACATTCAGTATACACGTTACTCTCATTTGTGCTTCTTAATAGTTCTTAATACGTAATAGTTCGTGTAGTACTTCATTCCAGCCTAGGAAGCCTGGTCTGAGACCGGGCCCTGGGGAAGATACGTCCCAGAAGCAATAACAGATAACATCCGCAATAACGCTTGAAGATGAAACGACATGTCTAGCTATTAATGGGGCAATGTTTCGCTCTGTGGAGAGCTTAGGTGAGTCAGAATCTGATAAAGCTCTGCACAGAGCAAAACGTTGTACCAATAGAAGTTTTTTTTTTGTGCAACGTGCATCCTTGTCTTCATGATTGTTGGCAATATGTCATTTCATGCAGTGCTGGAGGAGATTATCTGCTTGCAATTTCCGTGTGGAAATTGTACTTCTTAAAGATATATGTTTACTTCTACTTACATTCAGTATACTCTTACTCAGGTAATATTTCCTTTTTCGTTTTTAACATATAGGTAAAACTTGCGACTTTGGCTTAAATAGCAATGTTCTTCTTACCGTAAAAGGCAAGCGAATATATATATATATATATATATATATATATATATATATATATATATATATATATATATATATATATATGTCGTGCCGAATAGGCAGAACTTGCGATCTTGGCTTAAAAGTTCTTTTTGGTGCAAAATTATAAATGTTTACATCAACATTAATGAAAAAAATATATCTTTAAACGTATAAGAGAAAATTTTAGAAAGGACTTAATTTTAAATGAGTTCTTGCTAATTGACCAGTTTTACATATTCGGCACGACATAATATATATATATATATATATATATATATATATATATATATATATATATATATATATATATACATAGATAAATACATACATACATACATACATACAGGGTGATACAAAAGTCTAGACACAGGAAATATTACTAATATTTTGTTTTTCTGGCAGTTACCGGAGTTACTGCATCGTGTTCCTGTGAATCTTGCAGCAAAGGGCGTCGAATTTTGCATCGTTAATGGTGGACAATATATTGAAGATATTAATTAAAATTACTGTATAATTATTACAAAAATGTAATTTCGCCTATGTGTCCAGACATTCGGGACACCTTTTGTGTGTGTGTGTGTGAATATATATTGTTTGTGACTTCATAAGTAGTATACAGCAGTGTTTATAGTAGTATTCCACTTGTATATACAAGTTCAGTAAAAATGTTTGCTTGTGAAGATAGATGAGGAGGGTAGCGAGAGCCGTGTGAGGGAGGAGGGAGGTAAGAGCCGTGTGAGGGAGGAGGGAGGTAAGAGCCGTGTGAGGGAGGAGGGAGGTAAGAGCCGTGTGAGGGAGGAGGGAGGTAAGAGCCGTGTGAGGGAGGAGGGAGGTAAGAGCCGTGTGAGGGAGGAGGGAGGTAAGAGCCGTGTGAAGGAGAACGGGGGTAAGAGCCGTGTGAGGGAGGAGGGAGGTAAGAGCCGTGTGAAGGAGAACGGGGGTAAGAGCCGTGTGAGGGAGGAGGGAGGTAAGAGCCGTGTGAGGGAGGACGGGGGTAAGAGTCGTGTGAGGGAGGACGGGGGTAAGAGTCGTGTGAGGGAGGACGGGGGTAAGAGCCGTGTGATGGAGGAGGGGGGTAAGAGCCGTGTGAGGGAGGACGGGGGTAAGAGCCATGTGAGGGAGGAGGGGGGTAAGAGCCGTGTGAGGGAGGAGGGGGTAAGAGCCGTGTGAGGGAGGACGGGGGTAAGAGCCGTGTGAGGGAGGCGGGGGGTAAGAGCCGTGTGAGGGAGGAGTGGGTAAGAGCCGTGTGAGGGAGGAGGGGGGTAAGAGCCGTGTGAGGGAGGAGGGGGTAAGAGCCGTGTGAGGGAGGACGGGGGTAAGAGCCGTGGGAGGGAGGCAGGGGGTAAGAGCCGTGTGAGGGAGGAGGGGGTAAGAGCCGTGTGAGGGATGGGTAAGAGCCGTGTGAGGAAGGAGGGTGGTAAGAGCGGTGTGAGGGATGAGGGGGTAAGAGCCGTGTGAGGGAGGACTGGGGTAAGAGCCGTGTGAGGGAGGAGGGGGGTAAGAGTCGTGTGAGAGAGGTAAGAGCTGTGTGTGGGAGGAGGGAGGTAAGAGCAGTGTGAGGAAGGGAGGGAAGTAAGAGCAGTGTGAGGGAGGGAGGAAGGTAAGAGCAGTGTGAGGGAGGTAAGAGCAGTGTGTGGGAAGAGGGAGGTAAGAGCTATGTGAGGGAGGGTGGGAGGTAAGAGCAATGTGAGGGAGGAGGGAGGTAAGAGCCGTGTGTGGGAGAAGGGAGGTAAGAGTAGTGTGAGGGAGAGTGGTGAGAGACTATCTGCCTCAGCATCTGCCCTGAGCTACGCTGAGGAGAAGAATGCTCGTGTAAGGTCAAGAAGGAACCACCCTTTCTGCCTCGATGGCTCATAATCCAATTATAAGACATGGAGAATCCGTCCGTGCTCCCGTCTGGTTTTAATGCTTTCATGGGCCCATCTCTTCAATTAATGGTTATAGACTTAAGGTCATCCTGGGTCAGGTCAGTATTGCCACTTGCGGGTCATTCATAATACACACACTTTGCCATACAGTAATATAGTTTTTCTGTGCTATATTCATACATACATGCAACTTATTTAATAGATGACTAGCACGCTTAATAAATTCGTACTTACAAGAATCGAATTTCTGTAAAGTGCCATTGAATATCAGGACCTTAGAATGACACCGCGACGAGGTTCTTTCAGATCCTGGAGAGCAGCCTAGCCGACCCGGGAATCCAAAAATCGATATACCAGGTAGAGTAGGATTGTAATGGAGGATTGAACACGCTCGCAGCCGGTGCTCTCTGTCCACCTCTGAGGGCTGGGGGGCTTTATGGCTGCCTCTGATCCTTTTTAAGAGTTTTAAGTCCTCTTTGTCATTTAAGGAATGCAAGGATTTATACCCCGATTTCTAATCTGTTTTATCCTTTACTGGAAGGGATCCAAGGGCGATTTTCTTTTTCTCTTTCTTTTACTTCTTCGGTATTTCTGTCTGTAGCTGTTGTTTGGGGATGATTGGTCACTCACGTATTTTGTATCCAGTTGGCCACGTGGGTATACGATTGAGCGGAGTAGTTGGTTGACTACGCGGCTTATAGGAATAGGGAGGAGGTAGTGGCCTGGCCACACGACTTATAGGACTAGGGAGGAGGTAGTGGCCTGGCCACACCACTTATAGGAACAGGGAGGAGGTAGTGGCCTGGCCACACCACTTATAGGAATAGGGAGGAGGTAACTGATTGGCCGTGTGGCTTATAGGAATAAGGAGGAAGTAGTAGGCTGGCCTTGTGGCTTATAGGAATAGGGAGGAGGTAGTATGCTGGTCACGCGGCTTGTAGGAATGAGAAGTTTATCTGTGTAGGTAATCTGTATTTCGTGAGTCCGAGGGTTATTGCCACTGCCTGGTCCCAGACCAGGCTTCTTGGTTACTGGTTTGATCGAATTAAGAACTTACCAGCTTCTCTCTTGAAGACATCTACAAGGTTGTTGGTCACTCAGCTTGGAGGAATGGGTTGATACTGACGTAGGTGTAGTTTAAACTTATGGGTCTGTAAGCTTTGGGCTAATTCAGTGGTTCCCAACTTTTTCACCACCAAGGAGCCTTTGTATTTGAATTAATGTTCCTAGGGACCCCAGGTTTTTGAAAGGTCTGTCTACTCAACAAGAGGATTTTATTAACTAACAACAAACTCGTTTTCCAAGTTTTATCTCTTAGTTGAAAGACGTATTAAAAAAATTATTTGTTTAATGAGATGGTTTATGCTGCTTAGTTGACAATATGTTCCGAATATGGAAACGCTACCAGCGTTTGCCGTTGTTCGATGAAGGTTTTGCAAGTTCCATTTTGCAGCCATAAAATAAGACCAACAGTTTAAAAAAGCGTTTAAAAAACTAGACTTCCTGCCGATTTAGAAAGGTCTTTGGAAATTTGAAAGTTTATCTTTATCAGCCTCATCGTGAGTAATTATACATTTTACACTGCAGCCTCTTGAAATTTTAAACTTAGCTCATGGACCCCCAGAACTGTCTTTGCGGACCACAGGTTGGGAACCTCTGGGCTGGTCCATTGTTCATTGGGCTTAGCAAGTGTGTAGTTAGTTAATTTATATAGTTTTAAGGGTATGGTGAGTCTGACAGCAGGCACTAGAGCTGTAGGATGTGCAAATAGATAACAGGTACACACACGGTGTGGAAATAGATAGAGACAGGTTTCTGCACTAGAACTGAAGGAGGTGCAGCTAGATAACTACTCACAACTTTATAAGTTCAACTTAATACGAGTTGCAGTGCGTACGTTGGCATGAATGCTGCTAGAACCCAACAGCCTGGAGACGAATGGCGCAAGGCTGACAAGTGGAAGAAACTGACAGGGTTTGCAGAGATGAGCTTTACTGAGACGTTTCACCCGTAGAACAGATTTCTTCATCCAATGACTGAACGAAGAAACGTGTTCTAGGGCAAAACGCTTCAAAGCTCTTTTCTGAAATCGTGTCAAATCTTTTCCACCAGCAGCCTCATGGATCACGTCATCAACCAGACCTGGTCGCAGAGATGACCCCAAGAATTAACTACAGGCGGACGGGATGGAGACAGGTAGAGGGAGTTTCCCCCACTACAGGAATGGTATACAGTGCCTACAAGTTGATAAGGCAAATATTCAACACTGAGTTAACGTTATTATAGACACTAAAGATAACTAAGTGTTGAACATGTCTTACTACAGATGTTAGAAATGAATCTTGTGTAGTGAAGCGAGAGGCCAGGAGTCGAAGTCACGAATACGTAGACGTTAATATTAATCATGCTGACATGAATAAAACATGAGTGCAGGAAGCTGTAGATGCTGGAGGGATAATAATAATAATAATAATAATATATATATATATATATATATATATATATATATATATATATATATATATATATATATATATATATATATATATATATATAGTGTTATTGTTTCTGAAAACACACATTATTGATATTAATAGGAAAGCAGTGTGTGTCTTACACGTAATAGTATTAAAAAAGGAGAGAATACATCTGAACTTGGGCTAAAGTATACATACACATAAAAATTTACGGGTGAACTTAAGCCAAAGTATCTTTAAAAACTTAGAGGTTAACTTAAGCAAAAGTACACACACTTGTAAATATTGAATACATTTAATAAAGTTTAGCCAAAATATATACCTAAATAAATTACATGCGTCAAAACCTAATGTAAACACATTTGTACAAATTCCCTGCATCTGAACTTAAGGGAAAGTTATTTTTTATTTGTTATTTTTAACCTTTACATTATATCCAAAAAAGTCAGTGTCCTGTCCCCGCTTTCTTGGAGTCATGTGATGACCCACAGCTAGAGCTTTCGGTCATCTGACTGAGGCCTTCCACTGGCTTACTGGTCCACCTCTTTAAAATATCATGGTTATGATTATAAGCATCAGTAGTAATCCAGAGTATCAACATCGGAGGGTTTCAGTCAATCTTCATTGTAACAGTATCGGCAAAATTGTCCTATCGTCCTGTCACTACTGTGATGTGATTTTTGGTATATGAGACTGAAAATGTGCGTAATTGAACACGTTATAAAGGTGCATCTAGAACTGAACACGTGATAATGGTGCATCTGGAACTGAACACGTGATAATGGTGCATCTAGAATTGAACACGTTGTGAAGGTGTATCTAGAATTGAACACGTCATAAAGGTGCATCTAGAACTGAACACGTTATAAAGGTGCATCTGGAATTGAACACGTCATAAAGGTGCATCTAGAACTGAACACAGTTATAAAGGTGCATCTAGAACTGAACACGTTATAAAGGTGCATCTAGAATTGAACACACACACACACACACACACACACACACACACACACACACACACACACACACACACACACACACACACACACACACACACACACACGCAGATGAGGATCAGGCAGGACTTCAAAGAGACCTGGACAGGCTGGACACGTGGTCCAGCGCTTCTTGAATTCAACCCTGCCAAATGTAAAGTCATGAAGATCGGAGAAGGGCAAAGAAGGCCGCAGACAGAGTACAGACTAGGTGGCCAAGGACTGCAAACCTCGCTCAAGGAGAAAGATCTTGGGGTGACCATAACACCGAGCATGTCTCCGGAGGCACACATCAACCAGATAACTGCTGCAGTATACGGGCGCCTGGTAAATCTGAGAACAGCGTTCCGTGTACATCAGGCCCATACTGGAGTATGCAGCACCAGTTTGGAACCCCACACCTGGTCAAACACGTCAAGAAATTAGAGAAAGTGCAAAGGTTTGGAACAAGGCTAGTTCCGGAGCTCAGGGGTATGTCCTACGAAGAAAGGTTGAGGGAAATCGGACTGACGACATTGGTTGACAGGAGGGTCATGGGAGACATGATAATGACATACAAATACTGCGTGGAATAGATAAGGTAGACAGAGACAGGTTGTTCCAGAGAGGGGACACAGAAACAAGGGGTCACAATTGGAAGCTGAAGACTCAGACGAGTCACAGGGATGTTAGGAAGCATTTCTTCAGTCATAGAGTCGTCAGGAAGTGAAATAGCCTAGCAAGTGATGTAGTGGAGGCAGGAACCATACATAGCTATAATACGAGGTATGACAAAGCTCTGGAAGCAGAGAGAGAGAGGACCTAGTGGCGATCAGTGAAGAGGCGGAACCAGGAGCTGAGTCTCGACCCCTGCAACCACAATTAGGTGAGTACACACACACACACACACACACACACACACACACACACACACACACACACACACACACACACACACACACACACACAAACCCACACACACAAACCCACACACACAAACCCACACACACAAACCCACACACACAAACCCACACACACAAACCCACACACACACAACACTCCCCACATACACACATATACACGCAGACATATACAACGGGCCTAGTGTCTAATCGACATGTGCCTAGGACAAAATGGTAACCAACGTCATAAAGGTGCATCTAGAATTGAACAACACGTGAAAATGCCTTCACAGTACGTGCTCTTTAATTTTGGACAAACTTTTCAATGGCATTGCAAGAAATGGTGCAGTAAAAAAAAAACAGAATATCTGCCACCGACAATTAACGAGCAAGACACGTGCAACACCTGGGTATCTTTATTGCATCAATAAAGATACCCAG
Source organism: Cherax quadricarinatus (assembly GCF_038502225.1). Classification (NCBI taxonomy): domain Eukaryota; kingdom Metazoa; phylum Arthropoda; class Malacostraca; order Decapoda; family Parastacidae; genus Cherax; species Cherax quadricarinatus. The sequence continues at coordinate 8,185,287 of NC_091358.1, forward strand.
GTGTTGCACATGTCGGAGGGAGGAGCCTGGTGGTGGTAACTGGCTTTTGATCCAAGCGATTGGAGCTACCTGGTTACCTCCGATTCCCCAGATGCTGTATGACCCGTTTGGGTCAAGGGCCTCACAATAATAAAATAAAATAAAAATCCCAAAATTATCATAGGCCTACGTCTTACATCCTTTTGTTGTATGCGTGTAATTAAACGTTCTACATGAAGTCACATGCGTCATGTAACGCTATGCGTGATGTAACTCCATGCGTAATGACAGCAGACAATGGGAAGGGGTTTTGCCCACTAGCTAACCACAACTTAGTTGGGATTTTTAATAGTGAGTCTTGGGTAATATATCACAAGCACACACAGTGTAGATTGTCAAAAAAAATGCAGCAGAATCGTAAAACTTTGTGAAAATTTATTTAAGTAGCGGGGAATTATGCAATAATAAGATGGCGTGGTATTTACATACCTGTGGTCCGGTCGTGTGTACGTGGGGGGTGGGGTTGCATGTCCGTGGTATGTATATGATGCTTTGTTGTGCACGTGTAGGTTATTTTAAGTACGTGACGGATTGCAGTGTCCGTGTGAAGCTGTGAGTGTGCGTGTGGCGCTAACTGTGAGTGTCAGGCTTCCAGCGTACGTGTGAATGAATACAGTAATTGACCGTGCACGTCCGGTCCGTGGCAAACAAGGTGCACTGATAGTTAGTATTAACTAATGTATCCACCAGTAGGAACGAACTAGTGGATATAGACTGCTGACTGTGGGAACTACCAGTGCATGTAGTGTTGACTGTGAGAACTACCAGTGCATGTAGTGCTGACTGTGGGAACTACCAGTGCATATAGTGCTGACTGTGGGAACTACCAGTGCATGTAGTGCTGACAGTGAGAACTACCAGTGCATGTAGTTCTGACAGTGGGGACTACCAGTGCATGTAGAGTGCTGATAGTGGGGACTACCAGTGCATGTAGTGCTGACAGTGAGGACTACCAGTGCATGTAGTGCTGACAGTGGGGACTACCAGTGCGAGCGCTGACAGTGGGAACTAACAGTGCATGTAGAATGCTGACATAAGGGACTACCAGTGCATGTGGAGTGCTGACTTTGGGAACTACCACTGCATGTAGAGCGCTGACAGTGGAAACTACCAGTGCATGTAGTGCTGATAGTGGGAATACCAGTGTATGTAGAGTGCTGACAGTGGGAACTACCAGTGCATGTAGTGCTGACAGTGGGGGCTACCAGTGCATGTAGAGTGCTGACAGTGGGAACTACCAGTGTATGTAGTGCTGATAGTGGGAACTACGAGCATGTAGTGCTGATAGTGGGAATACCAGTGCATGTAGAGTGCTGACGGTTGGAACTCCCACTGCATGTAGTTCTGACAGTGGGAACTACCAGTGCATGGAGTGCTGACAGTGAGAGCTGGTGTGTATAATGCTGAGGGCCCTTCTGTCAAGCACTGGACTCTCAACACTGAACTTTCAGCACTGGACTCTCAGCACTGGACTTTCAACACTGGACTCTCAACACTGAACTCTCAGCACTGGACTCTCAACATTGAACATACATCACCGTTCTAGTCAAAATTATTTAATATCAACAATAAATTTTCTTTACAAACATTTGCTCTGGCAAGAATAACAAACACACTGCACTTGTTTCCTTGTAAATCTAAGTTAATTGTACTTGTTGAAGTAATCATGAATAATTATCAGTGAACAACGGACACAAGTTGGTGAATAATGAAGAAGTTCGGTTAATTAAATCTGCAGCGACCTCTTTATTGATGAACTAAGACGCTGAAAGTTGAACACCATTCATCCATCTTAGATGATTTTGACTCATGAGGCAGAGATGGTGAGTCATTATTATCAGACGTTATCATCAGTGCTTGGGAAATAAGAGGTTATCAGGTTTGATCCAAGGAAGGAGAAACAAAAAATGACAGAAATTGCTTACAAAACTTAGAATGATGTTCACATAGTGTTTAAAATGAACGCATCTGCTATTCTATTAATTTAAGCTTTAGCAAAAGTGTACCAAGGTTGCCTGTAGGGACCTCGGGGAACTTTTAGATCTTTTAACATTGGTAATTTAATAAAGTTTTAAGCGATGTGAGATGTTTTAACTTTGTGTGTGAATTTTTTTTGTGTTAGTTTTATCTTGGGTGTGCATTTGTCTGTGTTTCGTATTTGTTTAATAATGTAAAAAGTGCTGAGGGTAAGCGTGGGCGTGATGGAAGTGTGGGCGGACAAGGTAGTTCACTTGGGTTAGCACTGGGAAGATTACTGCTTGAGACTTGTGGACAGTGTTGGGGGCAGGTGATTCCCACCCACCCATCCTCCACAGATCTACACACCACTCACCTACCTCCTACACATCTCCCACGTCACACCCACACCTCGCCACACCAACACACTTCTGACTACACTCACCCACTCCTCATCCTCGCCACACCTCGCCACAACACCTGCACACAAGACTCCAGCAGTCTTTCAAAAGGGAGTGCTTGAAAGGATTATTCATTTTGAAAGCTGTTGCATGACTTAACGATAATACCTCAGAGATTTCCACCTTTCAGTGTGTATGACGGCTTTTATATACGTTGGTTTTCATACACGGAATATTGGTACGCGTAGTATTCTGAGTCATTACACAAGGCTCTCGTCGTTGTCTTTATACACGGAACTCATCTTAAACGGCATTCGTTATGCACGGCCACTCATCGGACGAGTTTCTTTATACAAGGCAGGTGTCCATAGTAAACAGAGGAAGATAGCGATAATGTTAAGATAGCGGGAATGATACATAATAGCTGGCATAATACACGCCGAGTCTGACACATCCTGCTAACTAGCCGTCTGTGTCCGGGTTCACCCTTCAGGGAACACATGACCACTTTAATTACTAACTTCTAGGCCAAGGTGTCAGTCTAATAAACCTGTTTACTTGACTAGCCTAAATCCTAAATAAACGCATCCCTTCCCTATCCCCGTCAGTCCAGTGGTCAGCCTACTCTAACATAACCTAACCAAACCTAACATGATCTAACCTAACCTTCCATGACCGAACATGACCTGAGTTAATTGTACATGACTGAAGACTAGAACCGGTGCAGGTTTTGTCTTTTAAGATCATGCGGAAGAGCACTGAGCTTAGTCTGGTTTCAGTCTTCGGAAAACACGGACGAAGAAGTGGAGTAAGTCTTAGATCTGCTTGTAACTAGTTTAGATTTTAAAGACTACAGGAGGGTCCTGCTTTACAGCACTTCGCTTTACGACGTTTTGCTAATGCAGCGGTTTTCAATTATACCCATTCTTCATTTATTCAGACTTCCTACAATAAATGTATTCACCACTAACTATAAGCTAAGGACAAAAGTATTGTAAGGAAAGTAATGTGTGTACTGTATATGCATTTTTTAGTCCCAGGTCTATTACTCAGTATATGATAGTGTAAACATGTTATCAAGTTTTTATATGCATTTGAAAGTGAAAGAAAGGTTTCACTTTACAGTGATTTTCGCTTTACAGCAGTAGCCCGGAACCTAACGTGCTGTATAAGCGGGGCCCTCCTGTACGAGAAACAAACAGTGGAGTCAGTCTTGGGACAGTTTGTACTGATTCAGACTGGCCCATGCCTGGGCTCTGGGAGTAGACTCTCGAAACTCATCAAAGGTAGCTCATCAGAGGTATACCACAAAACCAAACAGTGGAGTCAGCCATACATTACTTAGAAATGATCGTTAGCCAGGTGTAGGTGTAGATAGGTAGGCAGGTGTGTGTGTGTGTGTAGTGTGGCGGTTCCACAAGCATTTCCGCGCCTTAGGGGGTCTTCTGGGTATTAGTGTGAAAGTATATATGACTTACACACAGACAAGTAATATTTTCTTAGAGTTGTGACAGCAGTAAAAGTGTACAACTGCTGCTTGATTACATCATAGCGGTGCACAGGCAACACCAGCAGGCTGCACAGGATGTACACTCCCCATTCCGCCTTGCTGTTCTTAACGTAATTCAATGAGCAAGTGAAAGAAGGTGCCACCTGTCTCACCAGCCCATCTGTTGTCTCTGCCGGTCGGCCCTGGACCTGGAGCCGGACCCGGAATAGTTCATAAATAACCCACAATACCGTGGCTGGAATAGTTCATAAATAACCCACAATACCGTGGCTGGAATAGTTTATAAATAACCCACAATACTGTGGCTGGAATAGTTCATAAATAACCCACAATACCGTGGCTGGAATAGTTCATAAATAACCCACAATACCGTGGCTGGAATAGTTCATAAATAACCCACAATACTGTGGCTGGAATAGTTCATAAATAACCCACAATACTGTGGCTGGAATAGTTCATAAATAACCCACAATACCGTGGCTGGAATAGTTCATAAATAACCCACAATACCGTGACTGGAATAGTTCATAAATAACCCACAATACTGTGGCTGGAATAGTTCATAAATAACCCACAATACTGTGGCTGGAATAGTTCATAAATAACCCACAATACTGTGACTGGAATAGTTCATAAATAACCCACAATACTGTGGCTGGAATAGTTCATAAATAACCCACAATACTGTGACTGGAATAGTTCATAAATAACCCACAATACCGTGGCTGGAACAGTTCACTAAATACCAACATTCAGGAGAGGATCCTTATAACGACGTTTCGCTCCATCCTGAATCATTGTCAGGTCACAAGTCAAGTGGCTGAGTACTTACCTTATTCTTTGTAATCTTCAGCAAGACGGACACCACCACTCCATGTACTCAACAAACACCACCACTCCATGTACTCATCTAACACCACCACTCCTTGTACTCAACGAACACCACCACTCCATGTACTCATCTAACACCACCACTCCTTGTACTCAACGAACACCACCACTCCATGTACTCATCTAACACCACCACTCCTTGTACTCGACAACCACCACTCCATGTACTCATCAAACACCACCACCACTCCATGTACTCACCTAACACCACCACTCCTTGTACTCAACAAACACCACCACTCCATGTACTCAACAAACACCACCACTCCATGTGCTCATCTAACACCACTCCTTATACTCGACAGACACCACCACTCCTTGTACTCGACAGACACAACCACTCCTTGTACTCGACAGACACCACCATTCCTTATACTCAACAGACACCACCACTCCTTGTACTCGACAGACACCACTATTCCTTGTATTCGGAACACCGCTACATCGAGGAACGTACTTAGACCGATAAGCGTCAATGTACACCACAAATGCTATATGGGTTCGCCTACAAACATTAATATATATATATATATATATATATATATATATATATATATATATATATATATATATATATATATATATATAGTGTGAATACACTGGTACAGTATATCAAAGATTTTGAATCTCCTCCAGCTCCTCCGAAGCCGGACGTGAGCCTAGTATGCAGCAAGCATACTTGGATGGCCACACTGAGGCCCTGGAACATGAAAGTGGCTGCCCTCGGGTCCCTGGTGGTGTCGATGAGTCTGAAACCCAGTTCTTTAAGGAAACGTGTGGCATTTTTTCCCCATGATCCCAAGGTCTCTGATCCTACTGAGACAAACTGATACTGTTGGTTTATTTCCATGTACTTGACGAGCTTGTACTCCTCCCTGTGATCAGCAGCTCCTCCCTGTCGCTCGACACTGTGATGGATGTGTCAGCCAGCGTCGAACACACAGGTTTAGTTTCATGCTAAGAGCCTGCCATTCTTCCAAGGATAGATGGTGATCTCGTCGGGACGGTTTGCTGGGTTGTGGGTATTGTTGGCTGCTAGTGATAGGGGCTCTCTCTCGGCTGGGCATCCAGTTATAGCAAGGGTTCTCTTTATGATGTCGTTGACTTCATTGTGTCTTGCATGCCAAGCCTTGGTTCTTGAACAGTTAAGACCATATAGACCATATTGGTCGGCTTCCACATCGCCGCAAATACACTTATATTCCGTGAGAATTGGGGCAGCAAGGCGGAGAGCCACTGCAATACGGAGGGTCTTAGGGTCGAGGAGCGTTCCCAGTGTCGAAATGAGAACAGTTTGGAGGACGTCCCCGGAGTGAAGTGCACTCACAGCTTGACGGGCAGTCTCCCTGTCTGATGTTACAGCCCTAAGCATGTTGGCAAGCACCTTTTCAGCGATGGAGCCATCCCAACTTGACTGTTTGTAGGCCAGTGCTGCACTAAGTTTTTGGTGCTGGAGCAGCAAATCTCTCCCATTCAGTGATGGCACTGGCGATAGCTAGAGTCCTGTATTCCTGCTGAGACACACACACACACACACACACACACACACACACACACACACACACACACACAACACACAACACACACACACACTGTACACTGTGTATGTTAGGCCCATACTGGAGTATGCAGCACCAGTCTGGAACCCACACCTAGTCAAGCACGTCAAGAAGTTAGAGAAAGTACAAAGGTTTACAACAAGGCTAGTCCCAGAGCTCAGGGGAATGTCGTACGAGGAAAGGTTGAGGGAAATCGGACTGACGACACTGGAGGACAGAAGGGTCAGGGGAGACATGATAACGACATACAAGATACTGCGGGGAATAGACAAGGTGGACAGAGATAGGATGTTCTAGAGATGTGACACAGAAACAAGGGGTTACAACTGGAAGCTGAAGACTCAGACGAGTCACAGGGACGTTAGGAAGTATTTCTTCAGTCATAGAGTCGTCAGGAAGTGGAATAGCCTAGCAAGTGAAGTAGGGAGGCAGGAACCATACACAGTTTTAAGAAGAGGTATGACAAAGCTCAGGAAGCAGAGGAAAGGACCTAGTAGCGATCAGTGAAGAGGCGGGGCCAGCAGCTGAGTCTCGACCCCTGCAACCACAATTAGGTGAGCACAATTAGGTGAGTACACATACACACACGCATATATATATATATATATATATATATATATATATATATATATATATATATATATATATATATATATATATATATATATATATACACACACACACACACACACTAGTTCCTTCATAATGTGTGAAGTCACGAAAGTGCTTGGAATTTCACTATTCTTTCACAGTGGTGGTTTTGCATATTCTGATATCACCTGTTTGCTACTGGGTCACTCTTCCTGCACCATGAGCTTTCATTATACCTCTGCTTAAAGCTATGAATGGATCATGCCACCACTACATCGCTTCCCAAACTATTCCACTTCCTGACTACTCTGTGACTGAAGAAATACTTCCTTACATCCCTGTGATTCATGTGTCCCGTCTTTGGATCATTCTGTCTCTGTCCACCTTGTCAATTCCTCTCAGTATTTTGTATGTCGTTATCATGTCCCCCTATCTCTCCTGTCCTCCAGTGTCGTCAGGTCGATTTCCCTTAACCTCTCCTTGTAGGACATACCCCTTAGCTCTGGGACTAGTCTTGTTACAAATCTTTGCACTTTCTCTAGTTTCTTTACGTGCTTGGCTAGATGTGAATTCGAAACTGGTGCCGCATACTCCAATATGGGCCTAACGTACACAGTTACAGGGTCCTGAACGATTCCTTATTAAGATGGCAGACTGCTGTTCTTAGGTTTGCTAGGCGCCCATATGCTGCAGCAGTTATTTGGTTGATGTGCGCCTCAGGAGATGTGCCTGGTGTTATACTCACCCCAAGATCTTTTTTCTTGAGTGAAGTTTGTAGTCTCTGGCCCCCTAGACTGTACTCCGTTTGCGATCTTCTTTGCCCTTCTCCAATCTTCATGACTTTGTACTTGGTGGGGTTGAACTCCAGGAGCCAATTGCTGGACCAGGCCTGCAGCCTGTCCAGATCCCTTTGTAGTTCTGCCTGGTCCCCGTCCGATTGAATTCTTCTCATCAACTTCACATCATCTGCAAACAGGGACACTTCGGAGTCTTTTCCTTCCGTCATGTGGTTCACAAATACCAGAAACAGCACCGATCCTTCGACTGACCTCTGTGGAGCCGTACTCGTCACAGGCGCCCACTCTGACACCTCGCCACGTACCATGACTCGCTGCTGTCTTCCTGACAGGTATTCCCTGATGCATTGTAGTGCCTTCCCTGTTATTCCTGCCTGATCCTTCAGTTTTTGCACTAATCTCTTGTGTGGAGCTGTCATACGCCTTCTTACAGTCCAAGAAAATGCAATCTACCCACCCCTTTCTCTCTTGTCTTACTGCTGTCACCCTGTCATAGAACTCCAGTAGGTTTGTGACACAGGATTTCACGTCCCTGAAACCGTGTTGGCTGTTGTTAAGCTTATTTCTTTCTAGGTGTGTGTGTTAGTTACAATTTTGTCCTAGGCACATGCTGATTAGACACTAGGCCTGTTGTATGTGGGTGCCTGTATATGTGTCTGTGTGTACTCACCTAGTTGTACTCACCTAGTTGTAGTTGCAGGGGTCGAGTGTGTGTGTGTAAATCTAATTATATCATAAATAGTAATTTTCAAATCAGCGTAAATAATTTAAAGTTTTTCACCAAATATTTCGAAGTTTTTACACCCCCATCGTCAGTGCTAAAATGCAGAGCGGTAAATTACTAATTACCAGGCGTGGAACGGCTGGTTACATGAAAATCAACAATCTTAGTGTAATCATTTGCATAAATGGTCATTACTAATAAAATAGCCTATCTGTGATTGTTGATGTCGTGGAGTCAACAGCCCTGTGTCCTGGTCCAGACTAAGTCGCAGCAACTTGTGTAGTGTCAGATAGTCTATTATCCATTTACTAAGCAAATGTAGAGTTACCGAACTCCACTGATGGTATAGTACTTTTGGTACAGAGGTGGTATGAAAGTGGTACAGATATGGTACAACAGTGATACAGAAATGGTACAACACTGATAACAGACGTGGTGCAACTGTGATAACAGACGAGGTACAACAGTGATAATAGACCTGGCACAACAGTGATAACAGACGTGGTGCAACAGTGATAATAGACCTGGTACAACAGTGATAATAGACCTGGTACAACAGTGATAACAGACGTGGTAAAACAGTTTACCTGGAGAGGGTTTCGAGGGTCAACGCCCCCGCGGCTCGGTCTGAGACCAGGCCTCGTGGTGGATCAGGGTCTGATCAACCAGGCTGTTACTGCTGGCCGCACGCAAACTCACGTACGAACCACAGCCCGATTAGTCAGGTACGACTTTAGGTGCCTGTCCACTGCCTTCTTGAAGACAGCCAGGGGTCTACTGGTTATCCCCCTTATGTATGCTGGGAGGAAGAGAACCGACATGTTGATAAATTAGACACATGTACAACTCTTGGGTATCTTTATTGAGGAAACGTTTCGCCACACAGTGGCTTCATCAGTCCATACGTAGGAGAAACTTGAAGAACAGGAGGAGAATGAGGTAATCAGTCCCTCAACCTTGAGTCGATGTGTTCAGTCCATCAATTTGAACACATCGACTCAAGGTTGAGGGACTGATTACCTCATTCTCCTCCTGTTCTTCAAGTTTCTCCTACGTATGGACTGATGAAGCCACTGTGTGGCGAAACGTTTCCTCAATAAAGATACCCAGGAGTTGCACATGTGTCTAATTTATCAACATGCTGGGAGGAAGTTGAGCAGTCTTGGGCCCCGGACACTTAGTGTGTTGTCTCTCAGTGTACTCGTGGCGCCCCTGCTTTTCATTGGGGGAATGTTGCACTGTCTGCCGAGTCTTTTGCTTTCATAGGAAGTGATTTTCGTGTGCAAGTTTGGTACTAATTCCTCTGGGATTTTCCAAGTTTATATTATGTATCTCTCTCGCCTGCGCTCCAGGGAATACAGATCAAGGGCCTTCAACCGTTCCCAGTAATTTAGGTGCCTTATCGTACTTGTGTGACGTGAATGTTCTTTGTACACTCTCCAGTGATAACAGACGTGGTACAACAGTGATAACAGACGTGGTACAGCAGTGATAACAGGCGAGGTACAACAGTGATAACAGACGTGGTACAACAGTGATAACAGACGTGGTACAGCAGTGATAACAGGCGAGGTACAACAGTGATAACAGACGTGGTACAACAGTGATAGCAGACGAGGTACAACAGTGATAACAGACGAGGTACAACAGTGATAACAGGCGAGGTACAACAGTGATAACAGACGTGGTACAACAGTGATAACAGACGTGGTACAGCAGTGATAACAGGCGAGGTACAACAGTGATAACAGACGTGGTACAACAGTGATAACAGACGTGGTACAGCAGTGATAACAGGCGAGGTACAACAGTGATAACAGACGTGGTACAACAGTGATAGCAGACGAGGTACAACAGTGATAACAGACGAGGTACAACAGTGATAACAGACGAGGTACAACAGTGATAACAGGCGAGGTACAACAGTGATAATAGACGTGGTACAACAGTGATAACAGACGAGGTACAACAGTGATAACAGACGAGGTACAACAGTGATAACAGACGAGGTACAACAGTGATAACAGACGAGGTACAACAGTGATAATAGACGTGGTACAACAGTGATAACAGACGAGGTACAACAGTGATAACAGGCGAGGTACAACAGTGATAATAGACGTGGTACAACAGTGATAACAGACGAGGTACAACAGTGATAACAGACGAGGTACAACAGTGATAACAGGCGAGGTACAACAGTGATAACAGACGAGGTACAACAGTGATAACAGACGAGGTACAACAGTGATAACAGACGAGGTACAACAGTGATAACAGACGAGGTACAACAGTGATAACAGACGTGGTACAACAGTGATAACAGACGAGGTACAACAGTGATAACAGACGAGGTACAACAGTGATAACAGACGAGGTACAACAGTGATAACAGACGTGGTACAACAGTGATAACAGACGAGGTACAACAGTGATAACAGACGAGGTACAACAGTGATAACAGGCGAGGTACAACAGTGATAACAGACGAGGTACAACAGTGATAGAGGTACAACAGTGATAACAGACGAGGTACAACAGTGATAACAGACGTGGTACAACAGTGATAACAGACGAGGTACAACAGTGATAACAGACGAGGTACAACAGTGATAACAGGCGAGGTACAACAGTGATAACAGGCGAGGTACAACAGTGATAACAGGCGAGGTACAACAGTGATAACAGACGAGGTACAACAGTGATAACAGACGAGGTACAACAGTGATAACAGACGAGGTACAACAGTGATAACAGACGTGGTACAACAGTGATAACAGACGAGGTACAACAGTGATAACAGGCGAGGTACAACAGTGATAACAGGCGAGGTACAACAGTGATAACAGACGAGGTACAACAGTGATAACAGACGAGGTACAACAGTGATAACAGGCGAGGTACAACAGTGATAACAGGCGAGGTACAACAGTGATAACAGACGAGGTACAACAGTGATAACAGACGAGGTACAACAGTGATAACAGACGAGGTACAACAGTGATAACAGACGAGGTACAACAGTGATAACAGACGAGGTACAACAGTGATAACAGACGAGGTACAACAGTGATAACAGACGAGGTACAACAGTGATAACAGACGAGGTACAACAGTGATAACAGACGAGGTACAACAGTGATAACAGACGAGGCTTCATGATAAATACGCTGTAGAAAGTCTCAGCGCTGTTGATGACACAACAAAAAATACTCGTAAAGTTTTTATTCAGTCTAAATGATGAGAATATTTCCTCATTCATCAGCACTTCACCGCTATATTATTATTATTATTATTATTATTATTATTATTATTATTGGTAAGTGCATGTGAGCCATTCAAGGCAAGGAAGGAAGGAGGTTTGATCCTGGACGCAGTAAGTTTGAGAGACGCTGCTCTTGCAGTCACCTGTGTCATCACAACAGGTTTAAGTGCTATTTCATGACACTAATAAATATAATGTGAGAGTGTGGTGATGTAATAAGCAGTGGTGAAGTGGTGGCCAGGGATTTACCACTTGTGACATCGACAACGTCAGGTATCTGTCTACCTAATTCCTCTTCTGGACCATCCCAACACTTACATTCCATACATTGTGTTTTAGGTGTTTTTCTTATGTGTTTAATATTTCCTTTTCAATTTGGTCCTGGTGTTAGACCGAGCCGCTAGGACACTCATGATGGTTTATGAGAGATTAACACGTTTGGTAAAATATAGTTGAAAAATGACTTACAAAATCGTAATAAAACTATTACAAACAAACCATGGAACGGGTGGGGTTTGAACCATGGCGTAAAACTCCAGGCCAATGGGTAAGCCAGTGGGCCAGCTGGCTACAATAATGGTTCATCCAAATAGGTATAGTTATACACCATACGGAGATTAGCTTCGGCCACCACTATGACCACAAATGCCTAGTTGGATGAATTTTATTGTAGCTAGATGGCCCAGTGGTTTGCGCACTGGCCTGGACTGTTACGTGTCACTTGCCATGAGTTCGAGCCCCACCCGTACTGTGGATAGCTGAAAAATGTTTAACGAAAGTACGAAACGAGACAGAAATACAAAGCATATATAAAAGAGAGACATATTTCGGCCTCTGTCAGAGGCCCTCTTCAGCAGATGGTAAATAAGGTTTCTGAGGCATCAATCAATACTGACGACGCTTAAAGATGTTTACCTGAGATTTGGTCCTGTTGTTTTAATATGTTTAAATGTGTGCCAAACATAAGAATGGAGGAACACTGCAGAAGACCTACTGGCCCATACAAGGCAGGTCTTTATCAAAACCACCACTACCAAAAGGTACCCAAGAATTTACTCCCGTACCCACGACACCAATCAAACCAAGCCCCTCCCACTCATATATTTGTCCATCACCCTTGAAAACGTAGTTTTGAGGTGATCAGTCCCTCAGCCTGCAGAAAAGTTTTGCTCTATTGCCATTTCAAGACTATGGGACTGACCACCAGAAAATTAATCCTCAAAGGTGATGGACTGATTACATCGTCTCTGCATCTACTTCTGCTTCCTCCTCGGTACTCGACTGAAGAAGCTTACTGTGTAGGCGAAACGTTTCAGAATAAAGATACCTAACTGTTGTACATGTGTCTTACTTACCACATCATAGAATGCACCACAGGCCCTTCTTTTATTGCTTATATTTAAGTGAAAATGTGTAGAGGAAATAGTGTATATTTTTCAGCAGAAGTGTCGTACAGTTAGACACTGTGAGGTAGTGCTTCCAGCACTCCTGATAGATTCTATAATGCTACCTTGTGCCTAATAGACGGCCGGAAACTAACTTTACTCTCTGTCTTGCAGGTAAGATGACTTATCGCTGCCCAACCTCGCCAGGCCGGCGAGTTTTGGCAGGGAGAATTATGACAAAGAATGAAACCGTGAAAGGCAAGACTCTGAAAAGACAGGAGATGGAGGGAGGGCACATCTGGCTTCCTGAGGTAAGGTGTGCAAGGCCATGGTGGTGTCTTACTTATAATGTTGCGTCTAGCAATGTGTTATCTGACGGAGGTGTTGACTGTTTCTGTGTGAGAGCGCCAATACATAGGTATCCCAAGAGGCAGTTGTTTCTTAGGAATTCAATGGCGTCATTTCCGCCAGTAGTAAACACTTAAAAATATTCAATATTATGTTTACCTGTGACATACCTGTAGTCGGTTTAGAGAGTTGTGCTGTCATAGCCTCGGGTGACATCAGACTTCCTGTAGCTTATTGCATTCCATCACAACCCGACTGATCTCATACTTTATGCTTAATATCAAGTTTATTTTTGGAGATTTCTGTGTGGTCTATATATCTTACATCCGTTGTGTAGAAAGATAGAGCCTTGGAAGACAAAGGTTGATACATTATTATTATTATTATTATAATCAAGGGGGAAGCGCTAAACCCGGAGGATTATACAGCGCCTGGGGAAAGGTTGATACAGTGCTTTCTAACTGTGCTTAAGACATTCTGCCTTTCCCAGGGTTTACACACTTCCTTAAAAATCTGGAAATTTCTCACAGACTGCTAAGTCCTGCGGTTTGGTATTTGTGTTCTTTTAGAGCTGTTCGTTCTTTCTTTATATAACCAGTTAGAATTTATCTATGTTATGTCATAATTTACTTTGGCCACTTAGACTTTTTTATATATATCTTTAGTTGCTTAGTATGTGGTGGGTAACCACTCAGTAGTGAGTGGCAGGTGATAGATGGGTTGTGAACTTGTGTGCCGGCAACCCCCTCGCTGTTTTACCGTGGAAACACACACATGAATTCAATTTTTGTCTTTGTTTCCATAGTGTTTGCATTTCATACCATTTCTTTCCATCACTTTTTACACCTGACAGAAAAAATTCACGGGGAAACTGATTGACCTTCATTATCATTTTTACATTATTTTACAAATACGTCTGTTGAGTTTATGGAAGGATATACATTGATAAATATGTAAGACGAAGGGAGGCTCATGTCCTTCAAAACGAGGCGGTTAGTTGTCAGTTATGAACCTTATCAACTTGGGTTTGGTGTTAACATTAGTGAAAATGCTCAGTAATAACCCACGTGGAAACAAACTCGGGAGATTAATTAATCTGTGTATTTCGATTCTCTTATTTGATCCTCTTCCCGAGTTTGTGTTTTCATGTGGGTTTAATGACAAGTGTTCATTACACTTTTATTCATTTGTGAAAATATTTACTTAGACGAAATTGTGATATAATTAAAGCACATTGGGATTCCTAGCCACGGGAGAAATGCGTGTCGGAGTGTCCTCATTAGAAAGTTTGGGAAAGAAAATGATGTATCACTGACTAACAGATGTCTAACACTCAGGTGAAATTATCTGCGGAAAACAGAGACAAGATTTGAACCCACCAGATTATGAGTCCAACACAGAGGACTCATTCAGTGACGAGGGTGGAATCTGATTTTGAACATTAGGTAGGTATATTGTGTTGGTAAACGAGTGTGGTAGACGCCTGTGGCCTGTCCGAGAACAGTTTGTAATGCGTTAAGCGAGTCATATTTTTTCAAATCTGTTATGGATTATAGTGATCATCGCCCCCGCTACCCCGTCTTAGACCAAGCCTCCAAAATTAAAAAAAGTAAACATTACAAGAACAAAAAAAAAATGTACAAATCAAAAATAAATCTTAATGTGTGCTAAACTTGTATGTTTTGTGTGCTCCTCCGGCGATGTGGTGTATGCCGTTTATCCATAAATCCTGCGGTTTCTCACCTCCGAAAATACAGTTCGCTTCCGGTCTCCTCTCCCGTAACGAAATTTAATGATCTGCACTTGTTCAGGTTGAACCCGAGCAGCCACTTGCTTGCCCACTCCTTAAACATGTTTGAATCTCTCTGGAAGCCCCTTAATTTCCTCTCCTCTTGGTATTTTTCTCAATAGTCTCACATGCGCAGCGACCCAGGGGTTTTGATTCCATCTGGCAGGTCATTCCCATATACCAAGAAAAGCATTGGCCCAAGTATTGATTTTTAGGAGATACCACTTATTTTTTTTTTTTTAATAACTTGACACTTGCTCCTGTAATGTTAGTTTTTTGTCTTTATTTTGGGCACTTTTTAGCCACTTCATGACTTCTTTTTGTCCTTGGTTGTTGTTTAGTCTTGTGGATCAGTCTTCAGTAGGGGACTGCGTTAAGTGTTTTCTTCTAGCCCAGAAAAATGCGGTCTGCCCATCATTGTTTTTCCTGACTTTATCTCGGTAACTCTTGTCTTAGAACTCCAGCAGGCTTAGAGTACAGAATATTTTAATTATAGAGGACGTTTTGCTTTGTGTAGAACTTAAGTTATTCATAACTTTATATAGATGAAACATATACAATGTTGCGCGTGCACGCACACACACACACACACACACACACACACACACACACACACACACACACACACACACACACACATACACACTCACAGTCAATTATAGAAGCTATTTCTAGAAATTATAGTCAATAAGGTGTGTGAAGAGGCAAGGTAGAGGGAAGCCATTTAAGATCACTAATGATGGCCGACACGTTGAGTACGTGAGAGAGAGAGAGAGAGAGAGAGAGAGAGACTTCGTGCAGGAGTGCCACATATACAGTACAGCTACTCTCCCATCAGGAAACATCACCTGTATGTCACTACTGTCACTCTGGCAAACACTGGCTCTGACTTACACGAAAACCATGTAGTACGCCATCACTGTATTATTACCCTTAGTTTTTGTCATTACTTTACTAATGTGAATATACGAGTGTATGTATATGTGTACACACACACACACACACACACACACACACACACACACACACACACACACACACACACACACACACGCGAGGTGTCAGAGTGGGCACCTGTGACCAGCGGGGTCCCGCAGGGGTCAGTCCTAGGACCAGTGCTGTTTCTGGTATTTGTGAACGACATGACGGAAGGAATAGACTCTGAGGTGTCCCTGTTTGCAGATGACGTGAAGTTGATGAGAAGAATACACTCGATCGAAGACCAGGCAGAACTACAAAGGGATCTGGACAGGCTGCAGAACTGGTCCAGCAATTGGCTCCTGGAGTTCAATCCCACCAAGTGCAAAGTCATGAAGATTGGGGAAGGGCAAAGAAGGCCGCAAACGGAGTACAGTCTAGGGGGTCAGAGACTACAAACCTCACTCAAGGAAAAAGATCTTGGGGTGAGTATAACACCAGGCACATCTCCTGAAGCGCACATCAACCAAATAACTGCTGCAGCATATGGGCGCCTAGCAAACCTCAGAATAGCATTCCGACATCTTAATAAGGAATCGTTCAGGACCCTGTACACCGTATACGTTAGGCCCATATTGGAGTATGCGGCACCAGTTTGGAACCCACACCTAGCCAAGCACGTAAAGAAACTAGAGAAAGTGCAAAGGTTTGCAACAAGACTAGTCCCAGAGCTAAGAGGTATGTCCTACGAGGAGAGGTTAAGGGAAATCAACCTGACGACACTGGAGGACAGGAGAGATAGGGGGGACATGATAACGACATACAAAATACTGAGAGGAATTGACAAGGTGGACAAAAACAGGATGTTCCAGAGATTGGACACAGTAACAAGGGGACACAGTTGGAAGCTAAAGACACAGATGAATCACAGGGATGTTAGGAAGTATTTCTTCAGCCACAGAGTAGTCAGTAAGTGGAATAGTTTGGGAAGCGATGTAGTGGAGGCAGGATCCATACATAGCTTTAAGCAGAGGTACGATAAAGCTCACGGCTCAGGGAGAGTGACCTAGTAGCGATCAGTGAAGAGGCGGGGCCAGGAGCTCGGACTCGACCCCCGCAACCTCAACTAGGTGAGTACAACTAGGTGAGTACACACAGGTTTGCAACAAGGCTAGTCCCGGAGCTCAGGGGTATGTCCTACGAAGAAAGATTGAGGGAAATCGGACTGACGACATTGGAGGACAGGAGGGTCAGGGGAAACATGATAACGACATACAAAATACTGCGTGGAATAGATAAGGTGGACAGAGACAGGATGTTCCAGAGAGGGGACACAGAAACAAGGTCACAATTGGAAGCTGATGACTCAGACGAGTCAGAGGGATGTTAGGAAGTATTTCTTCAGTCATAGAGTCGTCAGGAAGTGGAATAGCTTAGCAAGTGATGTAGTGGAGGCAGGAACCATACATAGCTTTAAGACGAGGTATGACAAAGCTCAGGAAGCAGAGAGAGGGGGAGGACCTAGTAGCGATCAGTGAAGAGGCGGGGCCAGGAGCTGAGTCTCGACCCCTGCAACCACAATTAGGTGAGTACACACACACACACACACACATATATATATATATATATATACATATATATATATATATATATATATATATATATATATATATATATATATATATATATATATATATATATATATATTAAAAACAACTATTGTAAAAAATAGGGAAATTGCAAGCACTTTCGTGATTACTCACATTATCAAGGACCTGAAAAATATAGAGCAGCAGAAGACTTATAAGGCTGAGATATCAACTAGCATACACATTACACTCATCGCCCCCCACATACACACACACACACATATTATATATATATATATATATATATATATATATATATATATATATATTGTGTGTGTGTGTGTGTGTATGGTTGACAAAAAATTTTAGATTTGGTAGGGATTTTTGTTGTGGAAAAAATGCAGGGGTCACACCTGTAAGAAACTCTGACTAAATTTGTTCTCACCAGAGCACAAGAAGTCTTAAATCATTCAGCAAGGAAGAAAATTTGTCTTATTTAGTTGCCAACAACCTGAGACCAACACACATGCATGTGTTACCCATAAACCGGAGTTCCCCTTAAACCAGTCTCTCCGGCCATTGGTAGTGCGCCACACAGACTAGCAGGAACTACAACAAAACACCTCTCCAAATTGCTAAGCATGAGTAATCCGGCTCACCTCAAGCACTCGGGTGATTTATCAGACAGGATTAGGAGCACCAGCATTAGAACAAGAGACTGCGGACGTTTCATATTTGTGCACTGGCGTTTCCACTACACAAGTCATCGCCCTACTCTGCTAAAAGATTACTGACGACCTTGGCCTTCTTCCAACTGAGTACATGGGAGTACCTGTAGGACAAGAGACTAAATCTGCCGTGCATTAACCTGACTGCCATACATTGATGACATCATAGACATTGTAACCAAACGACATGACGTAATTTAATACAATTAACTTTGTAGAACTCAATTAAGGCCGCCATTCTACATAAATGACTACTGTCTAGAAACAACAGTAAATTTAATTTCACGGTCTACATGAAGCTTACAAAGACGAATTATTGCACTTCCCATCACACCATGACACAAGAAAAAAAAAGAGAAGAGTCATTACAGGATTGTGCTTGAAAGTATATGGGATCTCCAGCACTGCTTTCCTCGAAGACATATGTGATAACATACACCAGGTCTTTACCAAGCTATAGTACACAAAACACTTCATTAACAGTTGTACGTAAAAATGTAAAAATTATTATAATCATGGAGGAGCGCTAAACCCGCAGGCTTATACAGCGCATCTGGAGGGGTGGAAGGTATTCAGGCTCAGTTCTAGGAACCGGAGCACAGATCCAATTCCCTAGATCAAGAGCCCCTCACCAGCGTCGAGGAACCTCCCTTGAGGGGAAAAATGTGAGAAAATCATTCACACAACACTTAACCAGTCGCATTTTAAGTACTGGAGGACCCCGCTTAAACAGGAGGTTAGGTTCCAGGTTGCTGCTGTAAAGCGAAAATCGCATAGATTTTTTTTTTAATTTTCAAATTAAACACATTTACAATATTACATATTAAATGAGCAATAGAGCTAGGCCTAAAAAATGCACATACAATATACATACTACTTACCTTAAAATATTTTCGTACTTATAATAAGTGGTGAATATATTGATTGTAGGAAGCCTTAATACATGAAGAATGGGTGTAATTGAAACCACTGCGTTATTATTATTATGTGCGGGTTAGTTGTGTACCAATATCATTACACAGATTCTGGCAGGTTTATGATTTCACATGTTCTTTCTAGACCCGTCATGCTTAAACCTGACACAACCATCACAGCCCCAACTTTCCACATGAACCACCTGACTTATGACCCATTATATATACTCTGTATACTTCTAGTGTACTTGACTTCTGTGTATTGGATTGATAAAACTTCTGGCATGCAAAACATCTCTTAAAGTATTATAATTATACCGTATTTGTGTCTTAAATGCAATAGATGGGACAGATGAACCATTAATATATTTCTACTACTGAATGAATCATTTAACATATTAACAGATGAATCACTGACGGATGAACCACTGACAGATGAACCATTGATAGATGAATCACTGAGATAAACATCATTGATAGAGGCAACATTGATAGATACAAGAGTAGGGTGGGCTGTTGACACAACATAGTCTAGGAGTGTCTTGCGATAATTTCCACGTGGGTTTAGACGAGAGGGGTAATAATTGTGTTGACAGCGCTTGCCTTGGCGTAAATACGCATCAGTCTGGGGTGTTTACGGAGGAACTGGTAGGGTACCTCTCCCTGAAGCGGTGCATACCATCGTCCCAGATGACAGGTTGCAGCATCCCTTCCTTCGGCTTACACATGTGAGCATGGGATTACCAACATTTTGCAAAGGGTGATTTACCTATGTTATTTTGTTATAGGCGATTAACTATATGGTGGTTAACTACAAGGTAACTTAGGTTAGCCAAACCTAAAATAACTATTAATTTTTGTTAGTAATAATGGAAGAATTACCAACAAATTGTTAGGTAAAAGGATACAGATGCAACTAATGTGACATTTTATTGTGGCGAAACGTTGCCAAAATAAATTGTCACATTACTTTCATCTTTGTCCTTTTGCCTAATTTTTAGATCGTGCAGAAATCAAAGCATTGTTGCCATACCTAAGAGAGACGAACTGTAGCCTCTTCCTCCGATAGAAAACTTGTTACCAATTCAACAACTTCGTTAACTGTGCAGTAATGATGAAAACTACTGGAAATAGATAAGTAATTGTAATTATTCACTTAGATAAGGTACTGAGATGAGACGGGAACAGTATGATACTAATAGGTTAATTACAGTGGGTTGTTAAACATCTATGGGAAACAATTTTATAGAAGCTAAAGAAACAGTCAGTCCGCTGCAGTCCACTTACAGTCCTCTTCGTTTGTTGGTACACCCACGGCAACAGTCAAAGCCCCGCTCTCTGTGTATTCTTACACCCATCCTGGACCTTTCTGATTTTCTAGCTCTCACATCCAGGTCCTGGCTTCTTCTGACTCGCCAGCTTTCACACTCAGGTCTTGGCCCCTACTGACTGTCTACCCATCTTTCACACCCAGGTCTTGATACCTGCTGACTCTCTAGCCAGCTTTCACACGCAGTTCTTGGCCCCTGTTGACTGTCTAGTCAGCTTTCACACTCAGTTCTTGGTACCTACTAACTGTCTAACCAGCTTTCATACACAGGTCTTGGCTCGTCCTGTCTGGCCAGCTTTCACACCCAGGTCTTGGCTCGTTCTGTCTAGCCAGCTTTCACACTTGTCTGTTACCCCTCACAGACACTGGTTACAGTGTCAGCGAGGGGAAAAAACTGAAGTAAAGTTAAATTTCTAGTGCTAAGAGATTTCAGCCACAAGGAGACTGGAAAAACTGGAACCTTGAAGACCAGAAACTTTGAGTCAACATGTGACTACAACAAGAGTGAAGGGAGGGGATAAACCAGCGAGACTTGGTTTGGTTCTCACACAAAATTATTATGACATAACGGAATGAATTATAGGGAACCAAAAGAAACCAATTATCATGTGATACTAAACTTTTGAGTGCATGTTGAAAATAAAAATGGAAAAGGGAAGGGAAGAAGAAAGTATAAAATGGGAGTACAGAAGACGGAACTATGGTCGCATAAGATTTTTTTAGAAAGTGGGATGGGAAAAAGAACTAGAAGACAGAAGTGTACAAGAAATGATGGAAGCAATAGAGTCAATAGACAAAGGTGAGATTCATAAAAAAAAACAGAAAAATCAAGGAGAGGCCATCATGGTTTAACAAGAACGAAGAGAGGTGGATGGGAGGAGTAAGAGGGCTTTGAAAAAATTTATAGCAAACCAAGTAACGAGAGCCAGTAACTAATATACAAGAATAAGAAGGGAAGCTGAAAGACAGTTTGAAAATGATAAAGCAATAAAGATCAAAACCGAACCCGTTACTCAACAGCTACATAAGAAAAAAAAGACGACTGTGAAATGATAAGGCTGAGGAAGAAGGAAGGGGCACTTGCAGTGAATGACAGAAGTATGTGATGTGCTTACAAAAAGTCTCAAAGAAATCTTCACCGAGGAAAGTGGAGAGCCAGTGGAATATACTGTTAACAGAATAAATCAACAGGTACTGGAGCGTATCAACACAACAAAAGAGACTCCTACAAGAGCTAGATGTAACAGACAACATATGACTAAGGATGTTGAGAAAAGCAGCAAAACAATTATGTGGCCAATAGCAAAGATATTCAACAAGTCTATCCAGTCAGGACAACTACCAAAAAACTGAAAAATGGCAAATATCGGTCCTATATATATATATATATATATATATATATATATATATATATATATATATATATATATATATATATATATATATATATATATATGGGGACAAACGAGAGGCCCTGAATTACAGGCCAGTATCTCTAAACATGCATACTGTCAAAGGTTCTAGAGAAGATAGTACGAAAAGAATACTGGAAAACCTGGATAGAAGTACGAAAAAACAGTGGAGGTTAAGGGATGAAAAATCCCTTCTTACTAATTTGCTGGAATTCAACAACAAAGTCATAGTAATAAAACAAGTAAGACAGGGTTGGGCAGATAACGTTTTCATGGACTTTAGAAAAAATTGATACAATAGCACACCAGAGATTAATTCAGAAATTAGAAGAACAAGCAGGGTTAAAAAACATTGTGCTCCAGTGGGTCAAGGAATACCTGAATGACTGATGGGAGAGAACAACAGTAAAGGGATGAGACATCCGAATGGGAGAGTAGCTAATGGGGTTCCGCAAGAATCAGTGTTAGGACCATTACAGTTTCTAATATACGTGAATGACCTACCAGAGGGGATCGAGTCCTGTGTGTCATTGTTTGCTGACGATGTAAAACTGATGAGAAGAACAAGAACACGAGAAGAGAGTGGTAAACTCCAGAGAAACCTCAACAAACGGCAGATGTTCTCACACAGGTGGCTTTTCAAGTTCAACCAAAAGCAAATGCAAGGTCAAGGTCTTTGGAGAAGGAGAGAGACCGAACGATATACAGAATGGGCGGAGAGAAGCTGCAAATATCAGAGAGTGAGGAGCTGGGGTGAATATAACACCACGTATATAGCAAGAATTGTATATATATCGTATGTATATACAAGATTAACAAAACTACGAATAGCATTCTGGAACTTGAATGAAGAATCCTTCAGAACTTTATACATAGGTTAATCATTGAGTACACGGCACCAGCATGAAGCCCACACCTGTCCAAGCACGTGAAGAAATTGAAAAGGTCCGCAGGTTTGCAACCAGACTTGAGCCAGAATTGAGAGTAATGCACTATGGGGAGAGATTGAAAGCCTTAGGGAGGGCAATGGGGGTTACTACGTAAAAAATCTTAAGAGGAATTGATGGCTGTTAGGGACACATTGTTTAAATTAAGAGGACCAGGATCAAGGGGACACAGGTGGAAGCTGATGCCAAGAAGTATTTCTTTAGTCTCAGACTGGTTAACAAGTGGAATGACTTGGATGAGCCAGTGAAGGCAAACTCGATACACAGTTTCAAGAGTAGATATGATAAGGCACAAAAGGCCAGAAGTCAATGATGCCGATCAAGGTGGTCTAGGAGGCGGGGCCAGGAGCTGAGTATCAACCCCCATGAACACAAATCGGTGAGTACACACACACAACACAACACACACACACACACACACACACACACACACACACACACACACACACACACACACACACACACACACACACACAGGGCAATGAAAGAATTAAGTGAGTTTTGGTGGTTTGTAGTAAATTATGTAATGATGGGAAGGTGCTTACTATCTGCTTGTGGCTTCCTGAACGACTGTGTGCAGGAGTGAGGGAGGGAATAATGGAGGGCGGCGTTGGAGGGAGGGAAGCGGCGTTGGAGGGAGGAAATAATGAAGGGGGATGTTGGAGGGAGGTAATAATGAGGAAGCGGCATTGGAGGGAGGTGGAGGAGGAAGGAAACAATGGAGTAGCGGAGGTGGAGGGAGGGAGGAAACAGTGGAGGGGCGGTAGTAGAAAGAAGTCGGGGAAGGTAGAGATTAATAACATCAAGGTGGAGGAGGAAGTGAATAGAGTAGAGGTGGTGTTAAAGGAGGGGAAGAAGGTAGTGAACAGAAGTGGAATAAATATCAATGGCAGGTGGCGTAAGGAGTGAAAGTAGTGGAGTTAATGTGGGTGGAGTGGTGGTGCTCATCTTGACCACATTATATATATATATATATATATATATATATATATATATATATATATATATATATATATATATATATATATATATATATATATATATATATTTCTTTTTCTGTCTCATAAACACGCTAGATAACAGGGATATCTTGCTACTCCTACTTACACTTTGGTCACACTTCACAGACACGCACATGCATATATATATACATACATCTAGGTTTTTCTCCTTTTTCTAAATAGCTCTTGTTCTTCTTTATTTCTTCTATTGTCCATGGGGAAGTGGAAAAGAATCTTTCCTCCGTAAGCCATGCGTGTCGTATGAGGCGACTAAAATGCCGGGAGCAATGGGCTAGTAACCCCTTCTCCTGTAGACACTTACTAAAAAAAGAGAAGAAGAAAAACTTTATAAAACTGGGATGCTTAAATGTGCGTGGATTTAGTGCGGATGACAAGAAACAGATGATTGCTGATGTTATGAATGAAAAGAAGTTGGATGTCCTGGCCCTAAGCGAAACAAAGCTGAAGGGGGTAGGAGAGTTTCAGTGGGGGGAAATAAATGGGATTAAATCTGGAGTATCTGAGAGAGTTAGAGCAAAGGAAGGGGTAGCAGTAATGTTAAATGATCAGTTATGGAAGGAGAAAAGAGAATATGAATGTGTAAATTCAAGAATTATGTGGATTAAAGTAAAGGTTGGATGCGAGAAGTGAGTCATAATAAGCGTGTATGCACCTGGAGAAGAGAGGAATGCAGAGGAGAGAGAGAGATTTTGGGAGATGTTAAGTGAATGTATAGGAGCCTTTGAACCAAGTGAGAGAGTAATTGTGGTAGGGGACCTGAATGCTAAAGTAGGAGAAACTTTTAGAGAGGGTGTGGTAGGTAAGTTTGGGGTGCCAGGTGTAAATGATAATGGGAGCCCTTTGATTGAACTTTGTATAGAAAGGGGTTTAGTTATAGGTAATACGTATTTTAAGAAAAAGAGGATAAATAAGTATACAAGATATGATGTAGGGCGAAATGACAGTAGTTTGTTGGATTATGTATTGGTAGATAAAAGACTGTTGAGTAGACTTCAGGATGTACATGTTTATAGAGGGGCCACAGATATATCAGATCACTTTCTAGTTGTAGCTACACTGAGAGTAAAAGGTAGATGGGATACAAGGAGAATAGAAGCATCAGGGAAGAGAGAGGTGAAGGTTTATAAACTAAAAGAGGAGGCAGTTAGGGTAAGATATAAACAGCTATTGGAGGATAGATGGGCTAATGAGAGCATAGGCAATGGGGTCGAAGAGGTATGGGGTAGGTTTAAAAATGTAGTGTTAGAGTGTTCAGCAGAAGTTTGTGGTTACAGGAAAGTGGGTGCGGAAGGGAAGAGGAGCGATTGGTGGAATGATGATGTAAAGAGAGTAGTAAGGGAGAAAAAGTTAGCATATGAGAAGTTTACAAAGTAGAAGTGATGCAAGGAGGGAAGAGTATATGGAGAAAAAGAGAGAGGTTAAGAGAGTGGTGAAGCAATGTAAAAAGAGAGCAAATGAGAGAGTGGGTGAGATGTTATCAACAAATTTTGTTGAAAATAAGAAAAAGTTCTGGAGTGAGATTAACAAGTTAAGAAAGCCTAGAGAACAAATGGATTTGTCAGTTAAAAATAGGAGAGGAGAGTTATTAAATGGAGAGTTAGAGGTATTGGGAAGATGGAGGGAATATTTTGAGGAATTGTTAAATGTTGATGAAGATAGGGAAGCTGTGATTTCGTGTATAGGGCAAGGAGGAATAACATCTTGTAGGAGTGAGGAAGAGCCAGTTGTGAGTGTGGGGGAAGTTCGTGAGGCAGTAGGTAAAATGAAAGGGGGTAAGGCAGCCGGGATTGATGGGATAAAGATAGAAATGTTAAAAGCAGGTGGGGATATAGTTTTGGAGTGGTTGGTGCAATTATTTAATAAATGTATGGAAGAGGGTAAGGTACCTAGGGATTGGCAGAGAGCATGCATAGTTCCTTTGTATAAAGGCAAAGGGGATAAAAGAGAGTGCAAAAATTATAGGGGGATAAGTCTGCTGAGTATACCTGGTAAAGTGTATGGTAGAGTTATTATTGAAAGAATTAAGAGTAAGACGGAGAATAGGATAGCAGATGAACAAGGAGGCTTTAGGAAAGGTAGGGGGTGTGTGGACCAGGTGTTTACAGTGAAACATATAAGTGAACAGTATTTAGATAAGGCTAAAGAGGTCTTTGTGGCATTTATGGATTCGGAAAAGGCGTATGACAGGGTGGATAGGGGGGCAATGTGGCAGATGTTGCAAGTGTATGGTGTAGGAGGTAGGTTACTGAAAGCAGTGAAGAGTTTTTACGAGGATAGTGAGGCTCAAGTTAGAGTATGTAGGAAAGAGGGAAATTATTTCCCAGTAAAAGTAGGCCTTAGACAAGGATGTGTGATGTCACCGTGGTTGTTTAATATATTTATAGATGGGGTTGTAAGAGAAGTAAATGCGAGGGTCTTGACAAGAGGCGTGGAGTTTAAAGATAAAGAATCACACACAAAGTGGGAGTTGTCACAGCTGCTCTTTGCTGATGACACTGTGCTCTTGGGAGATTCTGAAGAGAAGTTGCAGAGATTGGTGGATGAATTTGGTAGGGTGTGCAAAAGAAGAAAATTAAAGGTGAATACAGGAAAGAGTAAGGTTATGAGGATAACAAAAAGATTAGGTGATGAAAGATTGAATATCAGATTGGAGGGAGAGAGTATGGAGGAGGTGAATGTATTCAGATATTTGGGAGTGGACGTGTCAGCGGATGGGTCTATGAAAGATGAGGTGAATCATAGAATTGATGAGGGAAAAAGAGTGAGTGGTGCACTTAGGAGTCTGTGGAGACAAAGAACTTTGTCCTTGGAGGCAAAGAGGGGAATGTATGAGAGTATAGTTTTACCAACGCTCTTATATGGGTGTGAAGCATGGGTGATGAATGTTGCAGCGAGGAGAAGGCTGGAGGCAGTGGAGATGTCATGTCTGAGGGCAATGTGTGGTGTGAATATAATGCAGAGAATTCGTAGTTTGGAAGTTAGGAGGAGGTGCGGGATTACCAAAACTGTTGTCCAGAGGGCTGAGGAAGGGTTGTTGAGGTGGTTCGGACGTGTAGAGAGAATGGAGCGAAACAGAATGACTTCAAGAGTGTATCAGTCTGTAGTGGAAGGAAGGCGGGGTAGGGGTCGGCCTAGGAAAGGTTGGAGAGAGGGGGTAAAGGAGGTTTTGTGTGCGAGGGGCTTGGACTTCCAGCAGGCATGCGTGAGCGTGTTTGATAGGAGTGAATGGAGACAAATGGTTTTTAATACTTGACGTGCTGTTGGAGTGTGAGCAAAGTAACATTTATGAAGGGGTTCAGGGAAACCGGCAGGCCGAACTTGAGTCCTGGAGATGGGAAGTACAGTGCCTGCACTCTGAAGGAGGGGTGTTAATGTTGCAGTTTAAAAACTGTAGTGTAAAGCACCCTTCTGGCAAGACAGTGATGGAGTGAATGATGGTGAAAGTTTTTCTTTTTCGGGCCACCCTGCCTTGGTGGGAATCGGCCAGTGTGATAATAAAATAAAATAAAAATATATACATATATATATGTATATATATATACATATATATATATATATATATATATATATATATATATATATATATATATATCAACAGTTTGCCAGAGGGTAAATATTTTAATTCCATTAAAATCTTGCTAACATTCAAATAGGTATATTTATTGGTGAGAAATAATAGGAAGTGAATTTAGGGTGACCTTACGTAGGCTGTGTAAGGTTAATGTGAATTATGCTAATTCTGGCAAAGTTAGGTAAGGCTGCTTAGTTAGTTTTGATGCAATAGTGAAAATTTGTGTAATAAATTAACTCAGAAGAAATATATATTAGCACACGAGAGAGAATTATCTAAAATAGTTATTTTGTTTGGGGCAGTTTAGCTTAACCGCCTCTGTCCATATTGACAGAATAAACACACTGTTGAATCCCCATACATAGATTTTTATATACACGTGAAGGTCACCACCATAGCTGTGTTGTTTTTTACCTTGCCGTGGTATTATGGTACGTCTTGCAGACATACTGGCATCTACGAGGCAGAAAGTATATAAATCTACTTGGAAAGTGTGGTAATGAAGTGAACCTGGGTATTCCCCTCCTTGTTATCCTGTAACAACTCTAGGTCATGGAGCCCCGACGGGCTGCCACCAGTTACTATACTCTTGGGAGTGTGCTCAGCCCATAGAGTGGAATGCTTCGGTCAGATGACCGAAAGCTTCTGCTGCGGGTCATCATTTGACAAAGACCCGCGTCAGGAAACACTTGTCCTGTTTCCTGACAAACATTACCTATCAACCCATAGGGAGCTGGTTGGTAATGAGGTTTGATCTGAGAGTAGGTCTAATTTCTCGAATCACGAGCTCTTTACCCGAATCAGGGGTCCTCATTTATGGGGGTCATTGAAGTGACCGGACGACCTACACCTTACTGGATGGGTTTTAAATTATGTGGCATACACAAATAACCCGCACATAAAAGAGAGAAGCTTACGACGACGTTTCGGTCCGACTTGGACCATTTACAAAGTCACACTAACCACAAGTGGAGCAGGACGGCTATATATAGGCAGGAAGAGGTGGTGGTGGTAGTAGTAGTAGTAGTACAAGAATGGTATATAATACCATTTTTTTTGTTAAATTATGTGGCCTCTGTTGCTGGCGACACTACCAAGAGAAAGCTTCCACACAAGCAGCAACACATCCAGCACCTGTGTTGGTACCAGCAGTAGCACCAGTAGCAGCAGCAGCATCAAAAGAGGCAGCATGACAATACGGTGATCCAGATAAGCAGCATCAACACCAACAGCAGTATTAGCACCAAAAACGATAATACCACCAGTAGTGATACCAACACAAGCAGCAGTACGAGCACCGCTACCAGCACCAACAGTAGTACCGGCCCCACGATCAGTGTGATTACCAGGAGCAGTACCAGTAACAATACGACCACCAGTACTAGCAATAGGAAGAATGAGCACCAGTACCACCAGCAGCAGCAGAGTGAACACTAGTACCACCACCAGTAGCAGAATGAGCACCGGTATCACCACCAGTAGCAGTACCATTTGTAGTGCTAGCACCACCAGCAGTCCCAGCAACAGAACACTAAGTAGCAGCAACAACGGCTAAACAACAATGATTCGTCAGCATAAAGTCATCACGTACACAAGCATTACAGATACAGGCAGCAGGAGCAGCAGCAGTAGCAGAAACAGCAACAACAGAACACTATGGTAACCCAAAGTCGCCTCAATAACAGCTGCAGCAGTAGCAGAAAAAGCAACAGAACACTGTGGTAACACAGAGCAGCAGCAATAACAGTAGCAGCAAAAGGAACAGCAACAGAACACTATGGCAACCCAGAGTAGCAACAATAACAGCAGGACAAAACAATGATGATTCAGCAGCATAAAGGCATTACGTGCACAAGTATTACAAACACAGGCGGCGGCGGCGGCGGCGGCGGCGGCAGCAGCAGCAGCAGCAGCAGCAGCAGCAGCAGCAGCAGCAGCAGCAGCAGCAGCAGCAGCAGCAGCAACAACAGCGGCAGCAACAACAACAGCGGCAGCAACAACAACAACAGCGGCAGCAACAACAGCTTCGTTGAAAACATTTAAAAACACTTGCAAGATCGATATCGGTCGAGTGCACAACCTCGGAGACTCGGGTATCACACAAACACAAGTAGGTCCTCTTGGACTTCACAATGGCTCGATTTTTCTCTTGCGGATGGCCTTTACACTAATATACATCCAAAAGTTATATTGTACTTTACAAGTCCCGCGAGTGTAATATACGAGAAATGTAAGCGCATATGTAACGCCTAAAATAACAGCCAAAATTCCTAGGACAGTTAGTTTATGGTCGCAATTCTGATTCCGTATACTGACCGTCGGAATACTCTCATGGTGTGATTCTCAATTTGTGCACTAGTGCTCGGCTTCAGTTAACACAAAGATGCACTATTTACACGACTGTCAAGGCTTTGACAGGCTACCACTCAGTTAACTGGGATTAGCGCTTCTCCTGCGGTGTAACAGTGGTCAGACTGCAAGATATCCTAGTGGTGATCCAGCCCTCTCCCTGGACACCTTGTTGCTGTTGCTCCTGGATGCGTTTCTGCCTTCACTTGCTGACTACCATCACCTGCTCACTACCATCACCTGTTAGCTTACATCAGCTTCTAGCTACCACCGTCACCTTCTATCTGCCACCATCACCTGCTAGCGACCACCTTCACCTGCTAGCTACCACATCACCTTCTAGTTACCACCATCACCTGCTGGCTACCACCATCACCTAGTTATTACCATCACCTGGTGGTTACCACCATTACCTTCTAGCTGCCACCATCACCTGCTGGCTGCCTCCACCTGCTAGCTACCTCCATCACTTTCTGTTTTCCACCATCACCTGCTAGCTACCACCATCACCTGCTACCTACCGCCATCACCTGCTAGCTACCACCATCACCTGCTGGCTACCACCATCACCTGATAGCAACCACCATCACCTGCTGGCTACCACCATCACCTGCTAGCAACCACCATCACCTGTTGGCAACCACCATCACCTGCTTGCAACCACAATCACCTGCTGGCTACCACCATCACCTGCTAGCTACCACCATCACCTGCTAGCTACCACCATCACCTGCTAGCAACCACCATCACCTGCTGGCTACCACCATCACCTGCTAGCAACCACCATCACCTGTTGGCAACCACCATCACCTGCCCGGTGGCCTGGTGGCTAAAGCTCCCGCTTCACACACGGAGGGCCCGGGTTCGATTCCCGGCGGGTGGAAACATTCGACACGTTTCCTTACACCTGTTGTCCTGTTCACCTAGCAGCAAATAGGTACCTGGGTGTTAGTCGACTGGTGTAGGTCGCATCCTGGGGGACAAGATTAAGGACCCCAATGGAAATAAGTTATACAGTCCTCGATGACGCACTGACTTTCTTGGGTTATCCTGGGTGGCTAACCCCCCGGGGTTAAAAATCCGAACGAAATCTTATCTTAGCTACCACCATTACCTGCTAGCTGCCACCATCACCTATCAACCACCATCACCTGCTAGCAACCACAATCACCTGCTAGCAACCACCATCACTTGCTGGGTACCATCACCTGCTGGCTACCACCATCACCTGCTAGCAACCACAATCACCTGCTGGCTACCACCATCACCTGCTAGCAACCACAATCACCTGCTGGCTACCACCATCACCTGCTAGCAACCACAATCACCTGCTGGCTACAACCATCACCTGCTGGCTACAACCATCACCTGCTAGCAACCACAATCACCTGCTGGCTACCACCATCACCTGATAACAACCACCATCACCTGATAGCAACCACCATCACCTGATAGCAACCACCATCACCTGCTAGCTACCACCATCACCTGATAACATCCACCATCACCTGATAGCAACCACCATCACCTGATAGCAACCACCATCACCTGCTAGCTACCACCATCACCTGGTAACAACCACCATCACCTGCTAGCTACCACCATCACCTGATAACCACCATCACCTGCTAGCTACCACCATCACCTGATAACAACCACCATCACCTGCTAGCTACCACCATCACCTGCTACCTACCATCATCACCTGCTAGCAACCACCATCACCTGCTGGCTACCACCATCACCTGATAACAACCACCATCACCTGATAGCAACCACCATCACCTGATAGCAACCACCATCACCTGATAGCAACCACCATCACCTGCTAGCTACCACCATCACCTGATAACAACCACCATCACCTGATAGCAACCACCATCACCTGATAGCAACCACCATCACCTGCTAGCTACCACCATCACCTGATAACCACCATCACCTGCTAGCTACCACCATCACCTGCTAGCTACCACCATCACCTGATAACCACCATCACCTGCTAGCTACCACCATCACCTGCTAGCTACCACCATCACCTGCTAGCAACCACCATCACCTGCTGGCTACCACCATCACCTGCTAGCTACCACCATCACCTGCTAGCTACCACCATCACCTGGTAACAACCACCATCACCTGCTAGCTACCACCATCACCTGATGATAACCACCATCACCTGCTAGCTACCACCATCACCTGATAACAACCACCATCACCTGCTGGCTACCATCATCACCTGCTAGCTACCTGAAAATTAACTCAAAATATCTTATTTCTGAAACGCCTCACCTACACAAAAAGCCTTGTCAGTCGAAGACAGAGGTAACTAAAATTGGAGACAGCAGAAGCGAAGTCAAAGATGATCAGTCAATCAGCCTTGAAGGAGTTGTTTTGAGGTGGTCAGTCATTCAGCCTTCAATATATTTATTACATCCTCTTATCAATGGCAGTGTTTAGCTAGCCATGTGTAGGGTCGTCCAGCTCTTCCAAAGCTTAATTCGGTATTATGGAACCATTCTCTCCGGAAGTTAGAAAGCAGAGCCCAGGCAAATATCTTCCTCTGAAGATGTGTGTATAAGCACATGAAAGCGCTCAGGTTTTATTTCCTATTTTCACTGTTTTTTTTCATATTTGCACTCGAGCGTTTTGTTGTGATTCTTCCATAGCAATGCAAATATAGAAACGAACATCTCGCTCTTCTTCTGCTAAGTGTCTGTTACAGAATATGTCCTGTTTTTCCCCTTCATGAGGTATGGAATAGTAAGGTAGAAGAAATCTATAATTATTAATAAATTCAGTCATAAATATTGATCGAAAGTCCAAGACCAAGTTATTTGAGCTGGTAGTCGAGGGAGATGATGTGCACTGATGTGCTGAATGATGTGCACTATTTTTATGTACACTGATATGTTGATGTGCACTGATATGTTGAATGATGTGCGCCGATGTAATAAATGTGTGCTGATGTAGTGAATGATGTGCCCTGACGCACTGATTGATGTGCGCTGACGTACTGATTGATGTGCACTGACGTACTGAATGATGTGCACTGACGTACTGATTGATGTGCACTGACGTACTGATTGATGTGCACTAATATTCGATATCCGTTTTCACTTGCCTGTTGCCTGTCCACACGCCACACTTAACCAGTGTAAGTCTGGTTTCGTTAATCATCGTAACAACTTGTGATAACGTTTGTCAAATACCATATTCGTGCTTCTTACGTCTGCCAGTTCCGAATATACAGTAGTTTCTCAAAAAATTTTTAACCCAGAATATATGAATTTTGGTTGAAAAATTGAAATTTCCTAAAAAAATATTAGAGAAACCTCGAAAAAACCGCGAAATGTTGAGGCTTTTCTTTTCATGTGCAAAATTAAGATTTTTGCCATCACCATGTACACAAAACTGAGGTTAGGTTAGGTTAGGTTAGGTTAGGTTAGGTTGGTCAGCTTGGCCTTTGCACTCCTAAAAGACTTCGTGAAGAAATTCTTATAAGATAAGCAAGAAAGAGGTTGTGGGGGGTAGGACTGGCCACTTCTTGAGTAATTAGACACGGATGCAACACCTGGGTATCTTTATTTGGAGACATTTCGCTAACCAGTGGCTTTATCAGTTCAATACAAAGATGATATAGGAAGACAGTATAATTTCAGGTAATCAGTCCCTCAGACTTGCTAAACTGTACGCAGAAGACAGTTGAAGACTGGGTAATCAGTTCCTCAGTTTAGTAAGTTAATAATACATCTTGTCGGCATATTGTACTATTATTATATTGACCACCAACTTAGGGTGTCGCCCATTTCTGTAGAAACAATATATCATGTTCAAATAAACTTGCATAAAGAAGCCTGTTTTTGTAGGCGAAACGTTCCGGCAATAAAGATCTCTAAGTGTTGCACATATGTCTTATTCAGCCACATGTGTAATGTGGAGGTGCGAGCGCTCACGTGAGAAATTGTGATTTGAGTTGACGTAGCAGGACAGTAGTGTGTGTTGCACATATGGAGCGGAAGAGGAAGTGATATAGTGGGGAGCAGATAGCTGTTGAAGGCACTTAGAGCAGATGGAAGGGTAAGGTGGCTCCAAACTGTTATGGGTTTTCCCTGAAACTGGAGGTCATTCTCGTAAATGATCTTTATGGTGCTCACCAGGAGACCAAGTCTTGAGTGAGGACGCCCACCAAATTCCATAGTCCTGACTATGTCACTTAAAGACTGTGGCGGTATTGTGAGGAGTATCTCGATGGATACTTTCCAGTGAGGGATGCTTGTGAGGAATACTTTTCAAAGTATACTTCACAGATATCCACGAGGAATATCTTGAGGTATACCTTGAGAAGTATCCTTCACAGGGTGTAATCCCATGAGATATTTCTCAAAGTCTCTTAAAAGACAGATACCAAGCCGCAAAACAAGCATTTATTGAGGCAACGTCTCGCTGTGTTTAAAGTTTGATGAACTCAAGACAAGATTTTATACCTTTGATATACCTTACCTTAGATGATTTCGGAGAGCTTTTCTACTCCCGGAGCCCGGCCATGGGCCGGGTTCGTCTGGTGCTTCCCTGTTGGTGGTGCTGGCCCGCAGCCCCACGTATCCATCACAGGTACACATAGCGAAACTATGTGGCAATAAAGCCCTATTCTATAACTTGTGTCCTTGTCATTATACTTGTCAACACTGTGCCGTTTCATTCACGGCAATGTGTTGTCCCACAGTGGTGTAAAACGTGTTTCCTTTAAGGCAAGAGGACGGGGTGTCTGATGTGTGTGAGTGTGGGTGTTAGCAGAGGGTAGGAGCGGTCAGCGCACTAATGCAGGAGAGTTGTAGGTTGAGTTATGCTCGAGGCACATATCAGAAATACTGCCGGAACGAAGGTGGTGTTCCAGAGCAAACTGGCCAGCGATTTCCGGCACGTGTCACATCAGCCGGGTTGTAATGATTGTGGAAGATTAAGACACATGTGAATCAGTTGGGTATCTTTATTGATGAAACGTTTCGCCTACACAGTAGGCTTTTTCAGTCAAATACAAAGGGAACATTAGTAATGAAATAAAGATGTAATCAATCCATCAACCTTGGATACTAATGTAACATTTTATTGTGGCAACGTTTCGCTCTCCATTAGTGATTGTATATGCCTAGGGCGAAAATGTAGAACGTACTAAACTACTTAACTTACATCCTTAGTCTAGTTTAACTATGGAATTAATCTAGACTGGTTATTAGCAAGTTAAGGATATTCAGTGTAGAGTCTTGCTACTCTCGGATCCTGGCCAATGGCCGGGCTCCGAGAGTAGTAGGACTCTTGAGACTCATCAGAGGTATATCAACTAAATTAGCCTTACAGGGACGAAACGTGGCAGCCCAAAAGCGCTCCCTCCTTATTGACCCCTCCTATAACCTTCCTCCTTAACCGTTAGATTAGGAAAAAACCCACTTAATTTTCCACAGTGATAAGAAACGTGCAACACCTGGGTAGCTTTATTGAGAGACGTTTTGCCCACCAGGGTCTTTACGAATATAATACAGTGATATGAGAGTCTTTTATGGTGAGGCCAGTGAAAGAAGGGGAGCGATGCAGCAGTAGCAGACGTGGTCATATGTGGGCGGGGCTCCACTAGTGGTGAAGCCCCTGGCGGTAGTAAAGTCTCTCAATAAAGATACCAAGATGTTGCCCATTTGTCTTATTCATCAGCTTCGAGGTATATATACCTTTGATCGCCTTATTCATCAGCTTCACTGTCTCTCTTTATATATATATATATATATATATTTATATATATATATATATTTATATATATTTATATATATATATATATTTATATATATATATATATATTTTTTTATTATTGTCACACTGGCCGATTCCCACCAAGGCAGGGTGGCCCGAAAAAGAAAAACTTTCACCATCATTCACTCCATCACTGTCTTGCCAGAAGGGTGCTTTACACTACAGTTTTTAAACTGCAACATTAACACCCCTCCTTCAGAGTGCAGGCACTGTACTTCCCATCTCCAGGACTCAAGTCCGGCCTGCCGGTTTCCCTGAATCCCTTCATAAATGTTACTTTGCTCACACTCCAACAGCACGTCAAGTATTAAAAACCATTTGTCTCCATTCACTCCTATCAAACACGCTCACGCATGCCTGCTGGAAGTCCAAGCCCCTCGCACACAAAACCTCCTTTACCCCCTCCCTCCAACCCTTCCTAGGCCGACCCCTACCCCGCCTTCCTTCCACTACAGACTGATACACTCTTGAAGTCATTCTGTTTCGCTCCATTCTCTCTACATGTCCGAACCACCTCAACAACCCTTCCTCAGCCCTCTGGACAACAGTTTTGGTAATCCCGCACCTCCTCCTAACTTCCAAACTACGAATTCTCTGCATTATATTCTCACCACACATTGCCCTCAGACATGACATCTCCACTGCCTCCAGCCTTCTCCTCGCTGCAGCATTCATCACCCACGCTTCACACCCATATAAGAGCGTTGGTAAAACTATACTCTCATACATTCCCCTCTTTGCCTCCAAGGACAAAGTTCTTTGTCTCCACAGACTCCTAAGTGCACCACTCACTCTATATGTATATATATATATGTATATATATATATGTATATATATATATGTATATATATATATATATATGTATATATATATATATATATATGCAAAACAACCACTCTGAAAGAATAGAGAAATTCCGTAGGAATTTCTCTATTCTTTCAGAGTGGTTGTTTTGCATATTCTGAAATCACCTGTTTACTGTGATCTTATTGCATATATATATATATATATATATATATATATATATATATATATATATATATATATATATATATATATATATACCTTTGATCGCCTTATTCTTCAGCTTTTCGGTATATATACCTTTGACCGTCTTATTCATGAGCTTTTCGGTATATACTTTTGATCAAAATATACGGGTAATCTTATGGATATATGAGTCGCTATTACCAACAATCTGATTGATCAGCCGGTCGAAAGAAAAAGCCTGGCCTCAGACCCGGCTGTGAGGCCAGAAAACATCCTCGAAGCCGGTCACGTGTTTACCACAACCAGACTTGTTAGATAAATGAACACAAATATAACTGTGATATTGTGGCAACGTTTCGCTCTCCATCAGTTGCAGTTGTGTCCATTTGCGTGACATTCTGTCTGTAATTCTACCATTATTACCGTAGCTCGGTAGGTAGCGAATTCAGTTTACACATTGAGGTCCGTGGTTCGATCCCCGGTATGGGTGAAAACATTGGTCGCGTTATCGTGACACCTGCTGTCCCTGTTCATTTAGCAGCAAGTAGGTACCTGGGCGTTAGTCGCATCCTGGGGGACAAAATTAAGCAAAGTTGCCCGAAGTGCTCTGCATAACCGGGAGTTTTCTATATAGTAAGTCACTGATGTTAGTTAGGTCTGTATAAATTGTATCATGTACTTGTGGAAATAAGATTATTATTATTATTATTATTATTATAAATTGGTAAAGTAAGAGGGGGCTGGGTGGCAAGAGAGGAGGGTGGTGAGAGGGGAAGAGAGCGACCAGCTGGAGATTCGCGTGTATCTGTTTGTGTCAGCCACTAACTCGTGTAGGTCATTTACCGCAGAGACTGGGTGGAGGGAGCAAGGGAAAAGTCTCGATACCTGTCACAGATTCCGGTTCCATTCTCATATTATAAAGCCGTCATACAGTGCTAGAATTTCAGATGCACTACCATTCCTTACTTTTAAAAATGATTGTGTGGTATAGTTTTTGAGTGTATTCCTATGTTAAGTGGTGTTTTCGCTTTGAGTGATGTGATGTACCGAATTATGTGAAGAATTAGACACGTGTGCATTATCTGGGTATCTTTACTGTAGACATTTCGCCATCTAGTGGCTTTATCAGTACAGATTCAATGACATAATGTGAAGACAAATGAGGTAATCAGTCCCTCAGACTTGGAGTTGGTGAAGAGCACCGTAGTGTTGAAGACTCTTCACCAGCTCCGACGCTGAGGGACTCATTACCTCATCTTTTGTATATTGTTCTACAGTCTTCCCATTATGTCCTTGAATTTGCATTGATAAAGCCACTGGATGGCGAAACGTCTGCAGTAAAGATACCCAAATATTGCACATGTGTCTAATTCATCTTGTATACCATATATGCACACCTAGTTATGTGCATAAGTCACTTTATATCTCCTGGCCCCACCTCTTGATTTATCGACCGATTTTACTGATTTTTAACCACCAGGGTCTGATCATTCCTACTCTTAAAACTGTGAATAACAACAGCTACCAGGAATAGCGGGAACCTGACCTCGTAGCGATGTCAGCAGCCGATGCAGCTCTTCCCAGACTGACGCAACTCATAGTTTGCATTAATGGTATGAAATATAGATACCATGGAAAAAGTAGACAGCAATGCAGTACTGTATATTGTGTTACTTCCATTGCTCCTTTATCTAGAGCGTTCCACCCATTCGACTCTCAAACTGAAACAGCAGTTCCGAGCTTTCCTGTAGACCATCTGCGATTTCATCTGTCATCTGTGTCCTCTGGTTCTCTCTTTAGTCGAATAAAGAGGTGATTACTGGAGACGGTAAAAATGTAGTAGTAGTTTAAAACGACTGATAACCTCAAACTACTCTCCACTTCCTCTACTGTTTCCGGTATTATAATCACCTCTGTATTCGACTGATGAAGCTCCCAGCGCAGGCTAACACGTGTGTCTCGGCAGACGCACACCAGCGTTCGCTAGAGCCAAGTGTTCTAACACTGACGCCATGAGTGACCTCTGATCAAGGAGACAACTCTGCAACCTGCAACACAGCTGTTAATATTCTCTTAATAAACCACTTAACGGATTAAATAATTGCAACCCACCTCAGGTGGGTTTTTTCTGGCAAATTAACGTCATTATCCAATTTAATCCCCCAAGTATTTTGTATTTCATGATCATAACCTCCCTTGGCAACCTCTCTTTTAATGTTGTTTTAAATTAAGAGGATAGCGTTGCTTTAGAGTTAAATCAAAGTTTTATACACAGATGTGTGTAAGAAGTTGTTGGCGTAATTCTGTGTAGAAGTCGAGACCGCCACAAGATCTCCTTTAAAAGGTTCAGCAAGGGAAGAAAATGAACTAATATTAAGGCAGCGTTGTGGTTTTGTTAGTTGCATTAAATTTGTCAGTAACAAGGTTCTCGCTCGTGTAGACTGGGAACGTGAAGGCATTCAGGACGTGGGAGCCAGACGTGACGGCTCTCCAGGGGCGTAATAAGACAGAATGGTGGGAACACGGCAAGACAAGTAAGAGATGAACGTTGGAGAAGAGACATGCACAGAACAAGCTTATACTGTGACAACGTTTCGCTCTCTGTAGAGCTTATATAAACCAATAAGTGAGAATGGTTGGATTCGAGAAGGACCTGCCAAATATGGGCCAGTAGCATTATAATAATGGTATACAGTACTGACTTCTAGGCTGAGGGACTGATTACCTCATCTTCCACTGTCTTTGTATATCTTTGTATTGAACTGACAAAGCCACTCGTTGACAAAACACGTAGATATCTAAAGATACCCAGATGTTGCACAGGTTTCTTAATTCCTCATCTTCTCTTTCACTACTATGAGCCATATCCCTTTGTATCCAAGAGATGAGCATCCTTAACGAAGAGGAGATGGTGTACTCTGCTAAAAATATCTTTTATGCTTACATCACCTCTAAGTATATGTGTTATTTATAATCTTCAACAACTGAGAGTTTCAGCACTATTATACGGTGTCCGCTAACTTCACGGGTTAGACACAAAGTACATTTGTCGTTTAAAGTCTTTCACGACGACGATACAACGTACAGTTTACGGGAAGGGTCATACACCTTAAGCCGTCGTAGTCCTTAAAAACAGCAGCAACAACTGTACAGTAAAGCCAGTTTCGTTGTGATCCTCAGCACATAACTACCATAACATTAAGTGGATTGTAAATAATAATGGCGGGTGTGAATTGTAAGAATACATGGTGAAGGTAACGCGTAGGTGGCAAAAAATTAGTGGAAATTATGTATGAAATATGTAGTTAATAAATTAGCAAACTAGTATACTACCTGCTGCTCAGAATTGGTGAATGTTATAACAGCCAAGATGTGATAGCTTTGAGCTAGTACCTAGAGTCGTATTGTGAGCTAGGAGTAATATTCGGGACTAAGAGTAATTTTGTCGAGTCAGGTGTGATGTTGCTACAGACCTACCTGTTCACTGGTGATGGTATGCAAGGGAATAAAACAAGGGTGCCTTGTTCATCATGAGCTAGATACACAGCAACAGAACCTGCTAAGCCTTGACCGTGAGAGAACCTATATAAAGGACCAAACCCTGGCCGTGATAGGCCGTATAGAAAGAACTAAAGAAGCCACTCTTGGCGAAACGTTTCCTCTAATAAATGCACTGGACTTTACATAAGTGCCTTTTTCCACATCTTGTTAGTATCACCATACCATTTTTCAGAAGGAAACAAATCTTGTCAGTGAGAGGACCTACAGAAGGGGCCAAACCTTGGCCATGAAATGGAGCTCGTCCTCTGACGAGGAAGCATAAGAAAAGAGTCCAATACAGAGAAGAATGGTTGAAGATCAGAAGGAGTTTGAGGTAATCAATCCCTCAGCATGGAGTTTATGTAATTCTTCTCCGTATTGGACTGAGGAAGCCACTGTGTGGCGAAGCGTTCTCAAGAGAAATGAGGCTCAGCCACTGAGCTAGGTGAAGATGCATGGTCATGCTGGACCTATCCCAGAGGATACAGTCACTGCTCCAGCAAATTTTCCTTTAGATTTTGCCGCCGAAGCGGCTAGTTTATTGGGCACCCATGTCCAGGAGGCAGATGTAACAGGTGTTGAGTGAGTAATATTGTGAGCCAGGAGGCAGACATAAAAGGTGTTGAGTAACAGTGTGAGCCAGGAGGCAGACATAAAAGGTATTGGGTAATATTGTGAGCAAGGAGGTAGACATAACAGGTGTTGGGTGAGTAATATTGTGAGCCAGGAGGCAGACATAAAAGGTATTGGGTAATATTGTGAGCAAGGAGGTAGACATAACAGGTGTTGGGTGAGTAATATTGTGAGTCAGTAGGCAGAAATACAAGGTGGAACCTGAGTGCAGTATTCACTAGCATAGAGAGTGGTGAGGTCGCGTGATGTAGACGTGTGCCGAGTTCCCAGCCCGCAACCCCAGTGCTAAACTGAAGCGACCACACTCACGCAAGTGTCCTACACTAACTGTATCCCTAGTACACATATAAGCGAGTGGTCTACACTCTCTCTAGCCCTATACACAGTGTAGAACACTTGCTGTATCAAGTGTTCTACACTGTATTAGCACTTGTCCATATCTGTACTACGTAACCCTGGAATAATATACTCGGTTTCGTGTATGGGATCATAAGAGTGAGATATCGGGCAATGGATGACTATGATTATAAATGATGATTCCTTGACCCTGGTTCACCTTAACGTAGTGGCTGAGTTTGAGTGGTTTGTGGCCTCTAGGAGGAATGACACTCTTTACATAAGGTTACTGAATGATTAAGAATCCAGAATCACTTTCGGCATAAATTGCTGGGATAGTTTCCCGTATGTTTAGTGAATTGCTCACGACAGTAGTGCGTTGATAGTGTTAAAGTTGATAATGTTTGGAGTATATATTTAAAGCACTGAATAACCAAACAGTTCTAGTGCTTTCGGTTATTACATCCATGATGGCGTGCTAAACCCGTAGGGGTCATGCAGCGCTTGAGGGGGAAAAGGGGGAATGGAAGGCTTGATCAGTAAATTGGGGCACAATCCCCATTGTTCAGATTAAGAGCCCCTCACCAGCATCAAGGAATCTTCCCTGAGGGATAGCATTTTGTGAATACCTGTAAAAGAAACAGCATGTTGGTAGATGACTTTTAATTCATCAGAGGCAATGAAACAAGTGGCGACTGAGTGCAAGGAGATGCTCTACTCTTTAATTATATAATAGAAAATAGTGAAACCCCTTGATCAGAGTTAAGTGGTAGATACTCCACTCTTAAACTGTGTATCAGAAAACAGTGAAACCCTTGATAAGAGTTAAGTGGTGGGACCTCCAGCTATGACTCAACCTCTACAAACACAGCCATGTGAATACATAGCTAACCTTTATTCTCACTATATAACTGACATAGAATAGGGTACAACTGACATAGAATAGGGTACTAGTACACTGCTCGTGTATCAGAATAGGGTACTAGTACACTGCTCGTGTATCCACGTTTATTCACTATTATAAAAACACTTTTTATATACATTCTATACTTTTTATTCACAGTTGTGTAGATTCACTGTTGCTTTTGTGTGCTTATATCTGGACACTGACAATGAAATTTGTGACAGCTACAAGTATATATGACAGCGAAGCTTGTTAAAAATACAAGTTTATACGGCGGTGAAGCTTACGACAGCTACAACCTTATATGATAGTGAAGCTAGTGATAACTACAAGCTTATATAACAATGAAGCTTATGGTAATTACAAGCTTATATGGTAGTGAATCTTGGGATAACTACAAGCATATATAAAGAATAAAAAGGCACAATGCCATGACTGGAAAAATACACAAAAATAACTAATGTGACTAACTAGTCAATGGTCCAAGTCGGACTGAAACGTCGTCACAAGTTTGTCGCCTATGTGCGAGTTATTTTTGTGTACATGCTTATATAACAGTAAAGCTTGCTATAACTACAAGTTTATATGGTAGTGAAGCTTGCGATAACTTAAAGCTTACACCACTATTATGTCTTCGTACACAAACAAGAAAAAAGTCTTATTAGTTCACTTGTCATAAAAGTCTTAAACAGTTTCTTTCACGTTACCATAGCACCGTGTAGACACTTGTTATTTTTCTTTCGTTTCCGTTGATATCTTCGTGTTGTATAGCATTCCTTGTGTTGTGTCTTTCCCCGTGAGTTGTTACTGTTGTCTCTGGCTTATTTGCATTGCTCGTCAGGCCGCAATGTGTCTTTTTCAGGGTGGAAATGATCGTCATTTACTTCCCGGCAGTGTGTTAGGAAGACCAACATGACCTGTGGGAACAACCCGCAGAGTTGAGTATCCCGTTGTATAGCTGTATCCCGTTATGTCATGTATCCCATATGCCTCGCACGGCAGGCTTACTGTTCATGTGCCTAACATAAGAGTATCCCTAGCCTATTATATTACTATATCACATTGTATTCCTACCTTATTGTATTTCTGAATCCCATTGTAGTCCTGCCTTATTGTATTACTGTACTGTATTGTATAACTATCTCGTTGAATTGCTGTATCGTTTTGTGGGTTTATTTCCCTGTCTTTTTCATCACATCATCATTCTGAGCTGAGCGACTTCAGTAGGGCAATGAGGATATCGTCCAGTGTTCCAGGAAGGGTTCACCACCCACGGCAGCTTCAAGAATTGTGTTGCA
The DNA here is from genome assembly GCF_038502225.1 of Cherax quadricarinatus. Taxonomy (NCBI): domain Eukaryota; kingdom Metazoa; phylum Arthropoda; class Malacostraca; order Decapoda; family Parastacidae; genus Cherax; species Cherax quadricarinatus. The sequence goes on from NC_091358.1 coordinate 8,228,825, forward strand.
GCAGAGCTGGAGTTACTATCACTTGGGACTTGTCGTCTCTCAGGATGGCCTATCCCTTACGCGAGAGAAATGCAGTTTTATGAAGATATTTCCATCATCCCAGAGCGAGGGAAAGAGAAATTATAGATAGGAGAGATTGAATAGCTAAAGTATAATGGACAGTTGGCAGTATGGTACATGGAGACAGAAACAGGAGATCGAAATATACAGATCAATCAACATCTGAGTGTCTGTCTCCATGTAGGTTATTATTGAGCACAGGAAAGAAAATAGTGGCGGTAATAAGGGGGGTACATTTGATAAATTTGGAGTCTTTCTACTCCCGAAACCCGGTCATGGGCCAGGCTCGTCTGGTGTTAGCCTGGTCAACCAGGCTGTTGGTGTTGGAGGCCCGCTGCCTCACATATCCATCACAGCCTAGTTCATCTGGCACCTGATGAAGATAGTTGTCCAGCTTTCTCTTGACTCTCAGATGAATATCAGGGGATACATCCCGTCCTCACCACTGGGAAAACTTTCTGATGTTAAGGATTGTCGTTTGATAACCGTTTAATGGGATTTCTTATGTCAGTTATTTATTTTTGTGTGTCTTTTGACTTAAATGGTTTTTTTTTTATTTTTATATATAGTTTTGGCTTGAGAGTGTTGGTGTACATGATTGTATTTTTTTTTTTCCAAAAACCAGGAATAACCTTCGTCATAGCGTTTGGAAAATGTTTTAGCTGCCTTCAAAGTAGCGTGTCGTAATTATATAACCTGTTGCTGTGTTTTGCTCCAGGGAGCAGAGATCTACTGTGTTCACAGTCTTTCCTGCTGGTTCGGTTCTCTCTACTTCCCCATCAGTATAGGCATTCACTTTCCTTAAATACCGCTTCGTATTTAGCGAGGGCTGCACATTGGCGCCTCGTACTAACGTGATGGTCGTATTAGCTGTAAATAGTGAGGAATGACGTGGATACTTACCTTTATCGTTGAAGGCCATCCTTGTTTTTTGTCAGCCTGTCATCTGCTGCATCATGCTATATATGTGCAGATACTGGGACAGCTGCTTGTAATGTATTGTCTTAGGTATGTATTTGTGCGCGCGCATGTGTGTAGCTGTTCCGTAATGGGGATATTAGTGTTGTAATTTATTTATATGAACTACACACGCATGTTATCACATCTAATGATATTGGTTAACCACGAACTTCTGTATTGAGTGTGTTGGGTGGGTCTCTGGCTACACGTGGCAGGCTCCTCGGTGTCCTCTTAACATAGGTCTGAGGAGCTTACGACGACGTTTTGGTCTGACTTGGACCATTTACAAAGGCACACTTACAGAAAGTATATATAGGCCAGCAGACAGGGACGTCTGCTGGCCTATATATACTGCTTCCTCCTCTCCTTATTGCTAGTGTGATTTTGTAAATGGTCCAAGTCGGACCGAAACGTCGTCGTAAGCTCCTTTCTCCTGTGTGTGGGTTATCTGTTTTCTTCCAGTCACGGTATTGTGCCTTTTTGTTATTTAACATAGGTCTCTTTTAGAGGATGACTGGCTTACTGGAACTAGATTTACACCTCATGTAAAAGACTCACCAGATAGTAACAGCCTAGATACGCTGGTGACCGAGGTAACAAGGCGCTCAAGTTCAGTTTTGTATGTCTTAATACTTTAGATACAACTTCCGGTCACAAATAACTTAGAATGGCTAGGACGGAGGACCATTCAGCTTTACTTCTTCCCAGTATACCTGAGATGTGGTTTTTTTCATTCCAAAATACGAAATTTCTCTACTCATACGGCTAGTTCATAATCTACGTCAGACACACGGACCAAAAAGATTGTAATCTGGGTAAAGTATAGGTAATGTAGTTTGTCGCTTTTTCACATTGCCGCAACTACCTCCATCATCATAAATTGTAATAGTCATCTTTATTGCCTTTATCATGGCTATTATCATCGCCATTATCATCATCGTTAACGGCAGGAATGTAGTACAATCAAGAGGTTTCACGAGGCTCTCATCGAGCACCAGCTGCTGCTACTGCCTTATATCGCCTCTATTGTAACTACTGAATCACCTGTTTGTAACTACTGCACCACCTGTCTTGTAACTACTGCACCAACTGTCTTGTAACTACTGCACCACCTGTCTTGTAATTACTGCACCACCTGTCTTGTAACCACTGCGCCACCTGCCTTGTAACTGCTGCGTCACATGTCTTCTGTTAACTATTGCGAGGGCTACATCACATATATTGTAACTGCTGCAGGACCTAACTTTACCTAAATTAAAGACGTGTAGCACTGATAGGTGTTACAAGTTGAGGCAACTGATGCATTGGTTGTAACAAGAATCATGTCATAGAATACATATGGGTGTTACATGAGTCTTGCCCATGTGAGCCACAGGCTAGGTTCACTGCAAGAGTTTCACCACTTGTTCTCTCTAGGCTTGAATACTGCTGTATACTAACAGCTTCATTCAAGGAAGGTGAAATCGCAGATCTAGAGAATGCACGGAAAACCTTCACTGCATATATAAGTTCCGTTAAGTAACTTAATTGCTGGAAATGTTTGGAGTCACTTGACCTGTACTCACCGGAGCGCAGGCGAGAGAGATACATTATAACTTACACCTGAAAAATCCTAGAGGGACTGGTCCCAAATCTACACACAGAAATCACTCCCTGCGAAAGCAAAAGACAGTGCAGCGTGTGCAACATACCCCCAATGAAAAGTAGGGGCGCCATTAGTACACTAATAGAAAATACAATAAGTGTCCGGGGCCCAAGATTGTTCAGCTGCCTCCCACTAGGTATAAGGGGAGTTACCAGTAGACCCCTGGCTGCCTTCAAGAAGCTGGACAAATACCTGAAGTCAGTACCCGATCATCCGGGCTGTGGGTCGTACGTTGGACTATGTGGGACCAGCAGTGACAGTTTTGTTGATCAGGTCCTGATCCACCGGGAGGCTTGGTCAAGGACTGGGCCGCGGGGACGTTGACCCCTGGAACACCCTCCAGGTGGACCAGGAGAGGCCTCAAGCACTGGATTCACTACACCTTAAGAACGTAAGACTAAAGTGAAACTGCACAAGATTGGGTATTAAAACACAAAGCAAATCTTCATAGAGCTCAAAGCTGAGTGAAACGTCGTCGAAAATAATAGTTCTGCCTTTGTATCCACCTGTTGCCGCAGTCACCATGCAGAGGAGTATTGGCCTGTGTGAGGCACCTTCTATTATATATATTTTTGCAGTTTTCAACTGCAGTATCGGCGCGCCTCTGGCAAGGCAGTGATGGAGTGAGTGGTGATGAAAGTGTTTCTTCTTGAGTCACCCTACCTTGGTGGAAGACGGCCTCTGTGTTAATATATACATGTGTATTTTTTTTTTTTGGTCCTCGGATCACGAACAACACCTAGCTCTGCTGGGTGCGTGATCTTTGAAGGATCGCTGGTTAAGTGGATAAGGCGAAGCGAACGTTGTTCTGTCTCTTGAGGCGGGAGAATGTGTCGCAGGATCTAATCTCGGCTGGCTGCAGTTTGGTAAGTGTTTCAGTGCCACTTGTTTCGTGGTTTCATTATTGTGTGTGTGTGTGTGTATATATATGTGTGTGTGTGTGTGTGTGTGTGTGTGTGTGTATGTATAATCTTCTTTCAAAGCGCCAGCTGTATCCCACCGAGGCAGGGTGGCCCAAAAGAAAAAACGAAAGTTTCTCCTTTTACATTTAGTAATATATGCAGGAGAAGGGGTTACTAGCCCCTTGCTCCTGGCATTTTAGTTGCCTCCTACAACACGCATGGCTTACAACCCCATGGAGATAAGTGGAAATAAACAAGAACAAGAACTAGTAAGAAAAATAAAAGAAAACCCAGAAGGGTGTGTATATATATATATATATATATATGCTTGTACATGTGACCGTAATGTAAGTAGAAGTATCAAGACGTACCTGAAACCTTGCATGTTTATAAGACAGAACAAAAGACACCAGCAATCCTACCATCATGTAAAATAATTACAGGCTTCCGTTTTACACTCACTTGGCAGGACGGTAGTACCTCCCTGGGTGGTTGCTGTCTACTAACCTATTACTCAGATATAATATATATATATATATATATATATATATATATATATATATATATGTGTGTGTGTGTGTGTGTGTGTTTACTGTGATCTTATTGTGTATATATATATATATATATATATATATATATATATATATATATATATATATATATATATATATATATATATATATATATAATATACACACACACAATAAGATCACAGTAAACAGGTGATTTCAGAAAATGCAAAACAACCGCTGTGAAAGAATAGTGGGTAGTCACGAAAGCGCTTGGAATTTCACTATTCTTTCACAGTGGTTGTTTTGCATATTCTGAAATCACATGTTTACTGCCATCTTATTGCATATATATATATATATATATATATATATATATATATATATATATATATATATATATATATATATATATATATATATATATATATATATATATATATATATATATATATATATATATATATATATATATAATATATATATATATATATATATATATATATATATATATATATATATATATATATATATATATATATATATATATATATATATATATATATATATATATATATATATATATATTAGTATATATCACACACAAATACACTGAAGGCTTTATTTTCATACATTTAATACATTTAAGCATTGTTTACTTGGCATCACTCTCAGATTCTAACTTCTGCAGGGATGCCAGTGAGGGGGGTTTTTGATCCAAGGAACTGGGTTTGTCCTCTTCTTTAAATTAAACCTGAATGGCTCTCATTCTCCAGGTGTTATATGTCTTCTAAGGGTTTAGTGTTTTCTCTTAATTTAAATAAAATATCCCGGATTCTACTAATAACTGTACTTACCATCTTCTCTGGTAAGCGTATGTGTGGTACGACTGCCTTTATGTCTCATTCTTGGAGCCGTGGAACATGAAGAACCCATCAGGGACAAGCACTAGTCACAGAATCCGTATCGGTATATCGTATTATTGTAATGATAAGGTGTAAGAAACTCCAGGCGGATGATTGACGATGGTTCACCTAAAAGTGTGAGAAACTGAGTTGTGAAGCAGCTCTTATCTTCTAGTGAGACGCCTCTGCACGATTAACAGCTTCCTCAATAAGAGAGCGGCGGTCCTCACCCACGACTGGGAATCTCTCAGTAACATGAAATTGTTGTTGAAACCTGCGGCCCGCGGTCTACCTTTATGTCTTTGATAATATTATCAAGCTTACCCATCATCTTTTTGCTTCACTTGTGCTCTCTCACTCGTTTAGAATATCGTTCAGTGTTGATGTCTCCGTTTAAGACACGAGAGAAATCAAATCCGCGAAAGATACAAATATCGTATACTGCCCATATACTCGATAAAATATTTAGATTATTGGGAACACCTCAATATACTTTTAATATATTGTCTAGAGTAAAGAAGAAAGATAGATACCTAGTAATGTATACTGGGAAGATGCCGGAGCCCCTTTACTCTTTCTCATTAGTTTTCATATTCAAGGAGCTTTATAACCCTAAGTGTTTAGTGCTATTATATGAATATAATAATGCAGGGGTTGGGAACACAGTAAAAGCAATATGCATCTTTCGGTGTATGTCCCAAATCTACACGCTACCATAACGTTCTCTAGTGAGCCAGACGAGGAAGTGAAAGGCAGAGTTGCCATGGCCACGGTAAAAAGAACACTGTCAGCATCCGTGGTCCATCATGAACATACTACCAGCAGGTATCAGAAGTATTGCTGGGACAGGTGTTTAAGTTTTGAAAAAGAAACTGGATGACTACCTCTGTCAAGTGTCAGATAACCAGGCTTTGCAGGCTCATTTAACAGGCCATCACTGGGGCCGGGCTGCGAGTGTAGAAAAAACTCTTGCAACGGGTCACAGATATATCACAGGTTGGTAAGAAATATTCTGAACGTTCAGTATAACATAGTGTGAACGATGTGCTGGAGGCCTACCTCCCGTGTGCCACACACAATAGGCCTGCCACCCATGTGCTCAACACAGAAGGCCTATATGCTGCGCAGGCTGCGTACTTTACTAACTGCGTCTTCACTCCCCAAGATGTATGTTATCTTGCCAGACCTTGGCCCTACCTTATCTTTCCTTCTCTAAAAGATACGTCACCAGGTACAAGAAGAGTTCTGGGCACCAGCGCAGGAAGGTCGTCGCTCCTAGGGTAGGAGGTGCGTCACGCGCCCGTATCGTCCTGGCTGATTATCTGTGTGTACCTTGGAGCTTATCGTAACTACAACTTGCTTGCTAATCACTGAGGTTCATGTTTCATGGTTTGTTTTGTGGGATAATAATAGCCAAGCCATGGTTCATGCATGTACCACTGTTGACTCTCTGTTTAACGCATTTTTTCATTGTTCTTGGCTTGACCTGGGAGTAGCGAATGTGACGAGGCGAGGTTAGGTAGTGTTTGGAGGTAGGTGGATGAGGGGCGGGGCAGGGTGGGTATACTGTGGGTGGTGTAGGTGTGGGGGGAAAGGTGGGCGAGCTGGGTAGAATTACTGCTGCGTCTGCACTTTCCGCTACTGCTACTACTGCTGCGCCTACACTTTCTGCTGCTCCTACTGCTGGTGCTGTACTCATCTCAGCCGCTCCTCCGCCCTTCCCTACACCAACATGGTTCCAATAGCTGGCGAGCGTGTGGGGTTGTGGTCATTCAAAATGTGAGACGCTGATAAGATACTGGATAAGAACAGTGTTGCCATTAGCCTGGTAATCTGTCACGTGTTCGCCACCAGAACATTACTGTCTCACTACCTTTAAAAGACTCACCTTAACCTTCATCACCAACCTAGCTTTAAAGATTCACCTTAACATTCTTCACCCACCTCAACCCATGTGCTACCATTCTATATACATTCTGTATTTGCTATAAGGTGCCTATCAACTAGTTCAAATGAAGAATTGCTAGTTAAAGAGTTTTTATGGCAATATCGTTTCACTAAGAGCTTCAGCGAGGATAAAGCCTTAGTAGAGCAAAACGTCGTTCCAATAAAAAGTCTCCTTCTGCAATGTTTCTCTCTTCAGTATTGTTGGCAGTACTCCATGTGGGTCTAGCTTGTCTTGACAATCACTTCAATAATGATATACAATCCAAACAAAATGGAGTGGTAGGAGAATTGGAATATTTAAATGTTTGGCTTCAAGGAGAAGCCAAACATGTTTCCTCGAAGGCTTTTTTTTTTATCTACTCTGAAGCTATGGGTCCCCATAATATGCACTAGAGATGGACCCCATCTTTCTGTATATTGACAAGTATATGAGTAAGACATGTGCTCTGGTAAGATATGGGGCTCTGGTGGCCTGGTGGTTAACGCTCTCGCTTCACACGGTGAGGGCCTGGGTTCGATTCCCAGCCCGAGTAGAAACATTGGACGTGTTTCTTTCAACCTGTTGTCTATGTTCCCCATCAGTAAAATGGGTACCTGGGTGTTAGTCGACTGGTGTGGGTCGCATCCTGGGACACTGACCTAAGGAGGCCTGGTCACAGACCGGGCCGCGGGGGCGTTGACCCCCGGAACTCTCTCCAGGTAAACACCTGGGTGTCTTTATTAAGACGTTTCGCCTTCCACTGTCTTTTTCAATTCAGTAAAGATCTTGTGAACTGGAGACAGTAGATGATGAGGTAATTAATCCCTTGGCCTTGGCACATGATGATCAAACTGGAAACAGAACATTAGATTATCGGTCCTTGGAAACAGTAAAGCATAAGGTGAGGTAATTAGTCCCTCAGCCTTGATAGATGCTCAGACTGGAGACAGTAGATTAAGTAGCCAGTTCCTTAGTCTTAGAATCTTTATTCAGTAATTTCCAGGTATTGACCTAAACGAGGGTCTGCAACAGTGACTGTAGATCCGGGAAAATATTGATTCGTACTGTTTAGTCCTACACTATAAAGAATAAATTGGTTTGCCCTTTCATGGAGAGAATAAACCTGAAGTAAACTTCAAGTGTCATGAAGACAATTTGGAATGAAGGTTGGAAACGCTGGAAAATGTCAGATTCCATTGTAAATGAAAAGTTTAAATAAACTTGCCATGATAAATGTGCATGAACAATAAAGTCATATAGAACAAATGGGAGAGAGACAAATAAAAGTACTGGAAATAAAGTCAGCTGAGACAGGACAAAGTGACACGCACCATCAGTCGAAATAAAGTCAAAGACAAATCCAGAGCCGGTACAAGAAGTGGAAGAGAGTGAGCGAGTGTGAGAAACCTTATTCATTTTCAGGTCAATATAAGAGGTTGAGAAAATGCAGCAACCCGTCAAGTGTGAGGCAGTGTAGCCAAGGAAAAGAACCGCTAATTGAGCAAGAGGGATCCATTTGACCTCCCTCACGACAGTGCTTCCCACGACAACCTCACACCCTACATAACCACCATATGGTTTCTAACGAATTAAGCCACACGGTGTGTTACCTGCTGTCAGGCGTCACTCCTCTAGTTTATGTAATTTCGTTATTGTCGGTTGACGTAAAATTAGGTTATAGTAGCGTAACCGGAAGTACCTTTTTTTGTTGTTGTTGTTGGGAGGGAGTCGCCTTTTATCGTTCAGAAACAGACCTATGTACTGTGTTTAGAAAATGAGTTGTATCTTTTCTGGAAGGATTTGCTTAACAGACCAACCTAATGCTTCCTCTTCTAGCCTTTATATATATATATATATATATATATATATATATATATATATATATATATATATATATATATATATATGTTTGTGTGTGTGTGCCAAACAACCAATAAAAGGCCTTTGGTGGATGTAGCTACATCCATCAGTGCTTCATCAGGAGCTCTGGACAGCAAAATGACTTGAATTGGAAATCTTTAGCTCAAGTACTTTCACACTTCTCAGTGCGTCATCAGGAGCTATGCAGTGTTGCAAGAGAGCAACTAAGGGCAGGGAGAGAATTCTCAGAGTAGCGTAGAGCGGATGTGTCACCAGCCACGGTTACCCTTATAATCCAGGGGTATCTAAGGGTAACCGTGGCTGTTGACACATCCTCTCTACGCTACTCTGAGAATTCTCACCTGCTTTAGTTCCTCTCTTGCAACACTGCATAGCTCCTAATGACGCACTGAGAAGTGTGAAAGTACTTGAGCTAAAGATTCCCCCCCCCCTCTTCCCCTGTGGCTTGTCTTGCATAGTTAAGATCGCCTGTCTGCGATTGTTTGCAATATATATATATATATATATATTTTTTTTTATCACACTGGCCGATTCCCACCAAGGCAGGGTGGCCCGAAAAAGAAAAACTTTCACCATCATTCACTCCATCACTGTCTTGCCAGAAGGGTGCTTTACACTACAGTTTTTAAACTGCAACATTAACACCCCTCCTTCATATATATATATATATATATATATATATATATATATATATATATATATATATATATATATATATATATATATATATATATATATATAAGTAAAAATCATCAGGTTCAAGGTGAGAAAAAATCAAGTTGATGCTCTCAGATTTGTACAGACTTTCGTAGTGTTTCAGTCATAATTATACAAGCAGCAGTAATTTGTTACAAGATCTAGTGATGACAGGTGTAAATGACAGCTATATATTAATGAAACATGAATTGTATTTAAGTTGATTAATGAGTTAATTATAAGTTGAATATAAACGACGTACTTGGGCAGGGCAGAGCAAAGAACTTGCCATCTACATCAAGGTCATCCCTTTAAGGAGTCCCTTGATGCAAGTGAGTGACCTTGATCCTAGAAATTAGATCTACTCTGGATTAAACCTTATTAACTCCTATTTTTCAGGTGCCTCCTCGCGAATAATAATAATAATAAATGGAAGTCGTGTGATCCTTCAGTTTCTCCAGAGAGAGAGAGAGAGAGAGAGAGAGAGAGAGAGAGAGACGACCTTAGTTTTTATAGGTTACGTATATGCTAAGAGAAAATATCGTGTGTAGTTATCGCCACTTGCCTCTAGACAGATAAGGTCAGAAGAGTAAATCAAAGTCTTACAGATTGTAGTGTACTTCATGGAGCGCTAAAAGCAAGAGGGCCATTCAAGGAGTGGTGGAGGCTCGACCCTCCGACCATTCAGAATAACTCCGCAAGTTTTATTTATAAAAGTAAAAAAAAAAAAATCGTTGATAAGACACATGTGCAACGTTTCGCCTACACCGTAGGCTTGTTCAGTAGAGTACAGAGGAGTTTGTATAAGCAGTAGAGATGTGAAGAGTCTGGAACAATGTTCCAGACTATGGAACAAAATTCTTCTCCAGGCTGTGGGACTGACTATATCGAAACAACGTCTGATTACATCGTCTTCACATCTCTACTGCTTCTGCAAACTCCTGTGTACTCGACTGATGAAGCCTACTGTGTAGGCGAAACGTTTCGGAATGAAGATACCTAAGTGTTGCACAGTCTTACTTAACATATCGGTATTGTATACCATTTTCACATTCAAAAAATTGGTAATTACAAATAATCACCGATGAGATGAATTGAAATAAATAAATTGTAGGCAAATGTTTTCGGTAAGAAAGGTGTGATGGTTATGTAGGTGAGAGGGCAGCAAATAGCAACAGCCTGGTTGAACAGGTTGGACTTCGACGGTAGAAAAATCATCACAGATTGTGTTCATCCACTAGTCAGTCCTTGCCTCTTCCACCACACATTTTGAGTACAGTAAATTCTCTTATAAAGCTCCCCTATACAGTGTCATTTGTTTTTTGCAAGTATGATTGAAACAGCGCATCAAAAAACTCCAAATTTCATGAGCTATTCAACTTTCCATGAAGTTTTTCAATCGTATTCACCAAAAAAAAAAATCACATTAAATAGAGGTTTATTAGAGACCTGACTGGTATAACATCTGTCAGGGAACATTTTATGTCAAGTGTTATTTATGGCTTCTGATATTATACATGGAAGCAGCCACGGCATGTTTTAATTTTTTTTATGAGAAATCTTATTGGTTACAAATAAGTAGCTAGTCTAAGGGCATATTTAACAGAGCTTTAATAGTCACGCGTGTAACACAACCAGAGATGTTATGACTAATGTGTTGTTATTGTGCGTTACCATTGGTAGTGTTGTTACCAGTGATTGTATGATTGTGTGTTTTTGTCATGGGTAGTGTGTTGTTGTCATGGGTAGTGTGTTGCTGTCAAGGGTAGTGTGTTGCTGTCAAGAGTAGTGTGTTGTTGTGTACGAATGGTATATAATACCGACAAGATGAGATTAAGACACATGTGCAACATGTTGCACATGTGTCTTAATCTCATCTTGTCGGTATTATATACCATTCGTACACAACTTGTCAGACACTGCAACATCATGGAATCTTAATTCTGAGGACATGTACATAACCTTCACGACTACGACAACTATTACTACAACTAACCCATCTCTTCGGGAAGGACCTACTTCCACTGGGGAATCCTGCCTACCAGTGAATATGCCCTCGTCTGCTACACCTGACGTTACTATATAAGCGCCAGGATCCTTTCTTCTGCTTCAGAATCTCCACGACTATGGTGCTTTTCGCACCTACTCCTAGGTTGAGGGACTGATTACCTCATCTTCTGTATATAGTTCTACTGTCTTCAAGTTATGTCCTAGAATTTGTATTGATAAAGCCACTGGATGGCGAAACGTCTACAATAAAGATACCCAGATGTTGCACATGTGTCTTAATCTCAGTAGTGTGTTGTTGTCAAGCGTAGCGTTGTTGTCAAGGGTAGTGTGTTGTTGTCAAGCGTAGCGTTGTTGTCAAGGGTAGTGTGTAGTTGTCAAGGGCAGTAGTGTTGTCAAGGGAAATGTGCTGTTACTATTAGTGGTGCTGTTACCAGTGGTAGTGCTATTTGGGTAGTGTTATGTCATCAAGGGTAGTGTGTTATCATGGATACTGTGCTATTATTTAGGGGTAGGGTGCTATTACCAGTGTTAGGGTGCTATCAGGGATTGTGTTTTGTTACCAGTGATAGTATGTTATTAAGGGTAGTGTGTTATCATGGGCAGTTTGTTGTTACCATGGGTAAAGTGCTGTTACTTGTGCTAGGGTGCTCTTACCAGTGGTAACAGCCTGGTTGAACAGCCAATCAACGGAAAAATCTTGGCCCCAGCCAGAGTTGTGAAGGTAGCAACCGGTCACAGGCACATTACGGGTAATAAATCACTCCCCTGCCTGTCTTAACTTCCTTCTATAGGTATTGTCTGCTTCTATTATACTGACTTATGCTAAGACTGTGTAATGGGTGTCTGAGGCCTGACATCCTACTGTGGGTACTACAGAACTGTGTAAGAGATGGTATGAATTGTGTAAGAGAAGTGTGTCGTGTTTTTTTTTTCGCTCTGCAGAATTATGCTTCACTTTCCGTAGTACGGTACTGTTCTCGGCTCCTCACTTTTACGAAATTTCAAGCAAGGTATTCTGGACACTGGTTATTAGTTTGTCCAATTATTAGGAAGTTTATGTTTGGCAACTACCATCAGTCAGATGGGGCAGCAACAATCATCCGTCAACGCTACTGCGGCAACAATCATCCGTCAACCCTTCCTCAGTAACCATCAACAATCAACTCTATTATAGAAACCATGACTCCTCAACGCTACCCCAGCAACCACCAACACCGTCAAATCTACTCCAATAACCACCACCACTCTGTCATCTCTACTCCAAAACAGTTGGTTTAAATCAGTATACAAATGTTCATCCTGTGGGTTCAGAGAGCCCACAGGATGATGAATTAGACACTTGTGCAACACTTGGGTATCTTTATTGTTTCGCCAACCAGTGGTTTCCTCGGTCCAACACAGAGAAGAAGAGTTGAAGTTAAGAAGGAATTTGAAGTCATCAGCCCCTCAACCTGGAGTCGACGTGATCAGTATATCAATACAAATGAGCAAATTATATCCCGAATATTAGCAAAGACAATACTGTCTTTGCACTCTTCCCCATGCTCAGACTTGTGCAACTCTATTTTCATCAAAGCTGCAAGAAACCACTATCTTGGTCCTTCAGATTCTATGGAGAATGAGCCTGGACACAGCTGTCATCTTACAGTCATTAATAAACGTTGATATTGTCACACTTCATGAAGGTGACAGTAAATAGCTAAAAACTATAAATCAGTAACGCTATCTTCACACATTATCACAAACTTTTGATTTCTGAGAAGCAAAATTGCCAGTCACGTGGAACTGCAACAGTTCCATAATCCAGGGCAGCATGGGTTTAGAACAGGTTGCTCCTGCCATTTTTAACTGCTAGACATGGTCTGAGATGCATTAGAAGATAAGCAAAATGCTGATGTAGTGTACATTGCTTTTGCAAAAGCCTTCAACGAGTGCGACCATGGTGTGGTAGATCATAAAATACGTGCAAAATGAATAGCTGGTAAAGTGGATAGGTGGATATTTAACTATTTAACAAATAGAACCCAAAGAGTAGTAGTAAACAATGAGAAAATCAGAAGCTGCCACAGTGAAAAGCTGTGTTCTTCAAGGCATAGTACTAGCCTCACTTCTGTTTCTCATTCTTACATGTGACATGGGCAAGGACATAAATCATAGCCCCGTAACACACTGTACTGATGACCCCAGAATCTGTGGCATTTGTCGAAGACGCGGGGAATTTTTAAGAGGATATAAATCCAGTTTTCCAGTCGGTGTGAGACAGCAATATGATATTCATTGAGGACAAGTTGCAGTTGCTCCGCTATGAAAAATGAAGGGGAAAAACTGACATGGAGTATGGAACAAAATCAAATTATTCAAGAGTTACAACAATGCTGTCATTGCTACAACAAAGAAAATGATCCACTGGAATAACTAGAACTTTCAAAACAAGAGATGCTAACCCAGTGATTATAGTCTTCTAGTAACTTGTTCTCTCCAGGCTAGAACACTACTGTATATTAACGGCTACCTTCAAAATAAGGAAGATTGCTGAACTAGAAAACGTACGAAGAATTTTCATCAACCATATATTCTCATCTGAGTTACAGGGAACGCTCGAAGCCTCTCCAGTTGTATTCCATGGAACGTAGGCGAGAAAGGCACATCATAATTTACACTTGGAAAATTCTGAAGGAACTAGGTCCGGTGTTCCTCCATTCTTAAACCTTCACATTTAAATCACTCCGTATGGAAAGAAGAGACTTGGCAGACGGCGCAGAGTACCTTCAATAAAAAAGGCACGTACATTAATAGAGAACTAATGAGTGTCAGAGGTCCTCGACTCTTAAACGCCTTCCCTTCGTGTATAAGGGAAAGTGCCAACAACCTCTGGCTGTCTTCAAGAGGGAACTTGAGAGGATCCTCAAATCAGTTTCTGATCAGCCGGGTTGTGATTCATATGTTGTACTGGGTGAAGCCAGCAGTAACAGCCCGGTTGATCAGGATTTGAGCCACCCAGAAGACTGGTCTGCAACCAGGCCGCGGGGGCGTTGACCCCCGTAAAAATCCTTCGTATATTCTTCGGTTATTACTGGTTTAAATATAAACCCTGTTTTAACCTTATTACCGTTTTAATTGATATAAAAACCTGTCATGTGAATGACACTCTTAATTAATCACCTCTCATAAATATCGTAATTTTCCTCCTAACTCTTAGGACTTAGAAGAATTAAAGTAATTAAGGTAATTATGTGGCTTGGTTTCTATTTAAGTCAGCATGAACAGTGGTTATATTTTAATGTTTATAATGAGTGGGGTAATGATGTACTTGGTCCTAATTTCTGGCTTTATTACGAAGGTAAAAGCGATAAGTAGCTTCACACTCGACTGTTATTACTCACGATGCTGTGATGGTTTCTCCGGACACCTGACCACTCGCTAAACCCGCACGAGTTATACAAGGCCTGGAGATAAAATGTATAAAATGCCGACACGATGGGAAAATAAATACAATTTTAGTATATGCTACGTTTCGCCCACACAGTGGGCTTTATCAAGTCATAAATTGTGACTTGATAAAGTCCAGTGTGTGTGCGAAACGTCGTCGATAAAGGATCGCATTATACTGCATTTGTGTTTATTTTTCCATTTTATACAAGGTCTGGGGAATGGGATGCAGTGTTTGATCCGAGGAAAGGGGATGATGGCTCCAATTCCTTGGATAAAGAGACCTTTATCGCCGCCAAGGCACCCCCACCTTAAAGGTTTGTTGATCAAAAGGTGACTAATATATGGGTAGGTGCTTGAGCACCCTGGCAGGTGTGTACTCGCCTAGTTGTATTGTGGGGGGTCGATTCACGGTCTCTGGTCTTTTTGGTTTCAGTGATTTCTGACCTCCAGAGCCTATCATATCCACTCTTGAAGCTGTGTATAGTATTCACCTCCACCACTTCAAAGTGTTCCACTTACCATTCTCAGACTGAAAAAGTACTGCCCAACCTCCCTACGTTTCATCTTCAGCTGCCATCTGTGTTCCCTAGTTCCCTTTCCTTGTATATGAAACAACCTGTCCCGCTCCACTATCTTAATCCCCTGAGTATTTTGTATATCGTGATCATATCTCCCTTCTTCCTTTCTT